>NW_005054529.1:281843-304509 GCF_000277835.1 Geospiza fortis
ATGCCAGAGAGCCCTGTCCCTGCTGCTGCCATGGGAGGGGAGCTGCGGGGAGACCCCAGCGCCGAGCGCTGCCTGGGCTTGCCCAGCCTCCGTTCCCAAGTGCATATTCCACTTGCTGTCCCCGTCTAAATTGGATATTCTGAATGATGCCTTCAGTACGTTTTACTTCTAATGTGTCCCCCTTGTGTTAGAAAATACGCTTTTTAGAGATGATCACATCTTCTGAATGACTGTGTCAGCTGCTTAGCCGGGAAGTGAAGTGCCTAGAAAAATCTGATCCTGCAGCCTTCCAGGGAAACAGTGGGAACTCCCTTCCTCCTGGATTGAGGCCACTCTCAAAAAGATGCCCAGGTTTTAACACTGGATTTATGTCAACAACAGTCATTCCGGAGCTTCCCAAGCTTTAGTTACTTACAATAAATATTTCTAATGCAGCTTCAGAGCACTCCAAGTAAACACATCAAGCTTGGCAGACAGCTTGGATAAACCTGCTCTGTTCAATCATAAGGTCAAACTGAATAAATTTCCACCTTCTTCAAAGAAAATTGTGAGTGAATGTTGAGGCTGAAGGGATTTTAACTTCCTTGACAGGAAAGCTTTAGTTACATCGAGGAACAATGAGCAGTTGAAAGATGCAATTTTGGTTATAAAAGGACTACAGCAAGTACATATTGAAAGACAAAATAATTCTTGCTATTCACCACACCATAATATTTAAATACATATGGCATTTATATAGTAAGACTTATTTCTAGAGTCAGCTGATGGCTCTGAAACTTAGTCCCTGCATAGCCTGTCAGATCCTTGACTTTCCCAGGAAGAACTGTGCAGGAAACTGCGTTCTCTGGCAGAGCTGTCACCCTCTTCTGGAGCCATAAGTGGCAGTAAATGGAGCTCCGGGGATGGGGAGGTTGCTGCAAGGTGTTTGGAAAGGAAAGGACTATTTTGTGTCTGTTTAGAGACTTCTCTCTATTTATTGGTGTGTGTTTTTCAGCAGCCGGGTAATGGGCCTCAGAAAAACGTGTTGTTTAAGGAAAATAGCAGTGGTTTTGGGGGAATAACTGAATCAAGAGTTCTGGGAAGCCATGACTGTTCCTTAGGCATTGTATCTGCTGCTAAGAGCAAAGCAATTTTTTCTAATTCCAAAATCCCAGTTCGCGAGATGCTAAATCATCCTCCGGCTTAACACAACAGTCTCTTGGCAACTGCAGATGCTTATCGTGAAAGATTTGCTTTAACAACAGATTGAATTCTCAGAAAAGAGGCCAAACATAAAGATGTTAGAAATCAAAGCGAAAATCCAAAAGGATTTTGCGGCTTGATTTGGTTAGGCATCAAAATGTTTGGATATTTATTTGAAACTTATTCAAGCTGCTTAAATCTAAAACGGGGTAATAGGCTCTATCCCCGCTCGGTGATGGGAGTCTTGGCACATACACTTCCAAATTGCATTGACCTTTTGGGCTGCCAAATACTATTGCATTTTCATGTCTAATTTACTGTCCAACCCAGCCCCAAGGTCTCCAGCTTTACTGCTTTTCTAGGTTTCCATTTCCTGTCCAATATGCGCTTTCCCCCCTTGCTTCATAGGTTTAATTTTCCCCCATTAAGTCCCATATTATTACTCAGAAGTTTAGAGAGTGATACAGGAGATCAGACTGACAATCCATCCCTTTTGTTATTCTTTCTTCTATAATTTGCCAGGCTCAGATGCTTCAGAAAATACATGAATACACAGAAATGGATAATCATGGAGACCTTTATCCACAGGAAAAACTCTTAGTGTGTTTCTGTGCAATATGTTGCAGAGGGGTTTGTATCCTCTTCCATAAAACTCAGCTGAAATCAGTGTTTCACTTTGGCACCAATCTACATATTCATGTTTTTCTGAATCCTGGTAAATATTTGCTCTCAGCAATAACCACTGGCAATGAGTTATGCAGGTTTATTCTGGAGTGTCTGTGTCCACAGACTATTTCCTCTGATGATACCAGTATCACCTCTCTTCTTTGCTGGTTTGCTAATTTCCCAAAGAGGTGTCACTGGTGATTGTCATTAACGTGGTGTCACTTCCTTTTGAGTGCCAGGAGGCTGCTGAGCAGCGTGAGCCACAATGCTCATCCTCCCTTGGACTTTAAAGTGCTTTGTACTAAGGATGTTTTAAAACACGTTTTAAAGTGTATTTTAAAGGATGGGGAGCTCAGGTGACTGCTCATCAGGGGAGCAAGGTGTGAGATGGAGGTCCCTTGTGCCTCTGACCCCTTGCCCCCAGCATGGGTGCCTGTGGGTGCTGTGGGTGCTCTGAGGGGCTGTGGGTGCTGTGAGGGGCTGTGAGTACCGTGGGTGCTGTGGGTTCCTGTGGGTTCCTGTGGGTTCCTGTTAGTTCCTGTGGGTTCCTGTGGGCTCCTGTGGGTTCCTGTGGGTTCCTGGGGTCGGTTCTGCTGGCTGTGCAGTGGGATGGACTGGGCTCAGGTGAGAGGTGGGCGCCCTGCTCCAGGCTGGGGCTTTGGTGCCTGGCTCAGACCCGAGGCTGGGGCTGCCTGGGACTTTGCCTCTTCCCTTTATTTATTTCCTTGTCTCAGCCCTTGAGTCTCGTGGGCTGCTGGGACCTTTGCAGATGTTCCCAGCAGCACTTCCTGGCTCGCTCACTTTCCTTCTCCGTCTTGGGTGCTTTTGATCCGTGCATGGGATTTACTGATTTAATTAATCTAATCTCTGCAGTATCATCCTGCTAACTGAAATAATTCCTGACAATGTTTTGTTGATCCCTGTGACTGCTGAATGTCAGCAAAGTGATGTGACAGCATATGGCAGAATTTCTTATCTGTGATGGCTCAGTTTAGCATTTTAGAGGTTTTTTTCAAGTCCTTTTCCTTTTAATCAGAGTTGTCTACTTGCTAAGAGATTAGGCTGGTTTTTTGTGTTTCCTCTTTGATAAAACTATAGGATTTAATGTTCTGTGAAATCCTGTTGTGTTCCCACAGACTTTTGCAGGAGCAAACTTCACACACAAATCACTGGGTGTTGCTGCAGTGAAAGGCAGTGGTGGGGTGCACACGCTTGAAGTATTAAGAGTTGTTTATTTTTAAATGCTTGCAGAGAGGATAATGCTCTTTGATCCAGTACCTGCCTGGATCAATGCAGGGCTGCTGCCAGCAATGGCAATGCCATGATTCCAGCCCCTCAGTGGTCACCCCTCAGTGGCATTCCCTCAGCAGTGTCCCATCACCAGTGAGGCAGGAGCTGTGTGATGATCCATGGATGTGCTGAAGCATTTGGATCCCAGTGCCTGGCATTTACAGGGTGCTCTACTTGGACAGGAACTAATCCTGTCAGGTTTGATGTCCAGGCCACAAGGGATGCTCAGAGCAGCCCACCCTGGCTGAGAGCCCACAGCCACTGGCTCCAGTCAGTTTTGCTGGAAGCAGGGTCAGGCCTGGACCCCACAGAGGATGCAGTGCCACAGCCATCGGTTCTCCAGCACTGCAGCACACAACAGCACCAGTGTCTGCAGCTCTGTGCCTGATCCACGCATCAGCTAAAGTGGATTTGATTCTGAGAAGTCTTATGGACCCCAATAAAGATCAGTAATCATTAAAATTAGCCACATGCTGATTTAATCAACATATAGCTTTGTTAATTACCAGCTCTTTCTTCATGTCCATCTGTTTTAAAGATTTTAGTGAACCTGCAGCAGATGTTCATGTAAATATAATAAGCTGGTTGCCATGTAAATATAAAATTTTCAGGAGTATTTTTGTATCAAGCACCCAATTTATTTGTGCTGTTGTCAGGATCACGTCTTCAGGGGCTTAAACACAGAACTGATGACTTTGTTATAATCCATGCTGGAGGCCATGTCTGCTGCTGGGCCATCCCCCTGTCTGGCCTTGCTCCACACCCCACTCCATGGCTGGGCCCTGCATTCCAGCATTCCAGCACTGCCCTGGGAACTGCCACCCAAGAATGAAATCAGACCTGTCTATCCATGCTCCCTTCAGGGGTATGAGCAGTAGTTTCTGCTCTCAAGGTGAAAACGCTCCATGGGGTTCCAGGGGGCAGGTCCTGCCTCTGAGCGTGGTGGGTGCAGCCAGCATTCCAGACTGGATCTCCATCCTAGTCCATTCCATCCCATCCCATCCCATCCCATCCCATCCCATCCCATCCCATTCCCTGTGCACAGCCAACATTCCAGAGAGGATTTCCATTCTATCCCATGATCCTATGATCCCATGATCCCATGATCCCATTATCCCACTCCCTTGCACAGCCTGCTGCAGAGGGGCTCGGGGCTCCCAGCCTGGCTCTGGTGAGGCCCAGGGCAGTTGCCAGCCCAGCCTGGAGCCCAGGTTTGTGCTTCCATCCCAATAACCACCTTCGTCCAGGTGCTCATGTCCCTCTCTGTGGCAGGGATTTCCCTTTGCAAGGCAAGGTGCAGAGGCTGATCCCCGAGCTGGTGCAGAATGCTCTGGTGCTGCTCAGGGCAATGTCGCTGTCACTTCCCAGGCCCTGCAGAAAGCTGAGTCTGGAGTCACCGCTCCTGTAGGTCTGCACTTACAACAGCTCTGCTCTCTGGGTTCTGCTCCCAGTTTTTAGCTTCTACGGGAAGGGAGCACAAAATTCAGGCTCCTGTGAGTGACTGGGATGTCCCCAGAGCTGAAGCTGTAGCTACAAGCCACGTGTGAGGAGGAGAGCAGAGCAGCAAGGTGGGCACAAACCTGACGCCTCAGCAGGGGCAAATCCATTTCAGCAACAAAAAAGGGATTTGAAGATGAGATAAAATAGTCAGCAATGCAAGTGGGAGTTCATGTAAACCAAGATAATTTTTTTATACAAAGCCACATTTCTACATCTTTGTATAATATTTCCACTGTTTAATTCTAAAAACGTGCTCTGTACTGAACACAGAAAATCCTGGAGAAGCTTTTAGTTCTCACCATAATTGCATCTTACTACATCAAATCTTTAAATTTCAGATGACAGTGTAAATTAATAGCAAGAATAAAATCTTATAATTGAAACTGAAATGAAACTAAATCTTACAGCTGGGATAGTGGCTCGGACTTCAGCCTGAGTGCCTAAGGAATCACTGTGTGCTTTTTAATTCTTCAATTCTTTTCCATAAATGTTTTGACATGCTCAGAAATTTATCTTCATGATTAAGGCTGCTGATCATCACAGACTGATGAGTCCAAAGTCAAAATCTTTACTTACCACTTACTCAGGAATAGATTTCCAGATGAAACTCGACAGTAAGGACTTATTGCTCCTATTAGTCAGTCACACAAGGCAGGGCTTTGCTTCTCACCATGGTGCAGCCCACGCCTGGGCCTGGGGTGTCCAGGCTGGAAGCCTTTAATTTTTATTATCAAGTAAGGTACCTGATACCTCTTATATTCCTATAACATATATTCACTCCTATGGCATACATTCTCCTGCCTAGAAGCCTTGGTATCTGTTCATTTCCAAAGAGAATATTTGTATTTTAGATGATACTGATATTTAATAATAGATTCAGAACCTTCCCTTCTGCATCGGTTTCTCTTCAAGCCTGTCCTTTCAGATGTTGCATTTCCCTTGTGTGCACAATTACAAGATGGCCTTAAACACAGGAGGCCGTGGGGTGGAGGAGGGGGAGCACCGTGGATTTGGGCCTTTCCCCACAGGGGTTCTGTGGGTTGAGAGAAGAGGCTGTTGTTGGGGTGTGGGGATGTGTTCGTGGTGCTGGGGGCGCAGCTGGGCAGGGCTGCCCAAGGACAGAGCAGTCAATGCCAGGCTGGGCTTTGGGTTCTGAGGGTTCTGCCCCAGTCCCACGTTGGGGCTCCTTGCAAACACTCCGTGGTGATTTACGGGGATCACGCTAAGCCTCTTGCCTTTGGAGGGGAATTAAAGTCACTGCAGAACACAACAGAGGGAAGATCCATTAGCATTTCCTTCTTTATAATTCATATATGTATAATATACTTTCATTTCCTCCAAGCTCCTTAGGCGCCTGCAGAAGGAGGGCGTTGGGATCCTCCGCAGGCCGTTTATTGCTGAGGAGGGAATGGTTCCCAGGAATGGTCCCGGGGAGCCCCTGGGTCCCCCCCGGAGCAGCCCTGCCCGTCTGGGCCAGGATTGTGCTGCTGCTGCTGAGCGCGGGAGAACACGGCGTATTTGTGTCTATTCATGCTGCAAATCAGCACTAATTTCCTGAAGAACCAAATTTATTGGCTTTATTCCTTCATTTGAATAATCACTGCCAATAAATATCTCAATAAGCTGCCACTTACAAAGTCATTGTCATAAAAATTAACGTCCAGCTACTCTGCGGTGATAAACCTCCACGCTCCGTGTGCGGAGGCAGCTGCCAGAGCTCCCTCTCCCTGGAAATGGTTAGTTACTTCTCCTGATCGAAGTGTTTGTTATTTTTGCTCTTGGTTGTTTGTGCGTTTTACAATGTTTAGCTATTTCCCGTTTTCAAATGTTTGGTAATTTTCCCGTTGTTTTACTTTCGGAAGTGTTTGATCCACCGAAAGCAGCACCCGACCCTTCTGTTAGTTTAACAAACACATCAGGGGAGCATTCTGCCTAATCGCTTTTCAATTGCCCCGGAGAAAGCCCTTTCCTTTGTTTTGTCCGGGGAAAGGTCTTTATCTCTCGGTGCTCCCAGGAAGGAATTTCCATATCAAGGGGCAGTTAGAGGTGCTCCGAGACTCCCAGGCCATCCCAGAGGTCCCGGAAAAAAAAAAAAAAGAAAAAAGAAAAAAGAAACAAAAATAAAAAGGAAGAAAAAAAAAGGCATTAGGTGGTGTGGCACCATCACAACCCAAATCTATTCTATTTTCTATTTTATCGTGTTAGTTTATTTTATTTTTCAGAAAAAGACGGCTGCGAACTGGAGGAGAGGAGCATTTGTTTAGTGTAACATCTCTCCAGGTTTCTTTCTCCAAACCTCTCTTGGTTTGAACACTCCTCTGTCTCTTCCCTCTCTGCTCGTCACCACTTTCCTGACCAGGAGCTTTGCCTGCTGTCCCTCTCCGTCTGTCCGTCTGTGGTGCAGATGTGCATCCCCCCTGTCCTGCCCCGCAGAGAAACAGCCGTAGGTTTCAAATGCAAATGCAAATGTGGTTTTCAAAGGAAATTGCAATTTCCGTCAGCTGGCACAAGAGATGGATCTGGCCAGGACAGAAGGAACACGTTCCAGTATTTGCTCTGGGAAGCAGCAGCTTGCCAGGCCCAGGGATGAGCCAGGGCAGTGGTCGCTGTTGAATTAAAGGAGGGCACAGCCAAACCCAGCGCCTGGAGTCTGGAATATGCAGAGAATTCCCAGGATGAAACCCAGGGAGGTACTGTTACCCAGACTGCAGTAACTGTGTTAAAATGTACACAGAATGTACACAGAAATATCTTATCTCAGATGCAACTGAGGTAAAAAACTATAAACCTGACGTAGAATTAAAATGAAGGATCTTCCAGTCGTACACATCATGGTCCAGGATCAGCTCCATCCTCCCATCCTTGGGAAAACACTGCTTTTCAGGAAGCTCCTTTGGAGCCTAAGGGGTCACCAGCACCCCGAGAAGGCACACTGCTGCTGGAAAATTTCCTCTGGCTGGGGAAAGACCTCGTCTCCCTGTGTATGGATTGAGGCCAGGGCTGTAGAACATCCAGCTTCAGCAAACAGTGCAGCAACTCCTGCACTGCAGCAGCTGAGCTAAGGTTCAAGCTGTATTGAATCTTGACATTTTAAGGGAGCAGAATAAATAAAAACTTGCTCACTGTTTCAGCACAGGCTGAGCAGAGCCAGCCCTGCTCCTGAAGCCCAGGAATCTGACTACAAGGGTAGTTGTTATGGGCAGGTCAACTGGGAAATAAACCTAAAAGTCAGGCTAAGCAGCACAATATTGGATCTGCTTGAAAACAAGCCCACCGTGGCAGTGTGTTTCTGCAAGAGGAGGTTGATTATAACTGACATCACGGGACCTCACAGCCACAAAATCTCCACCTTCTAGGGAGTTTCCATCCTCGTGGCACTGAACTGTGTCAGCACTGAACTGTGTCAGGAGTGGTCAGTGAGCACCAGGTGAGAGCTCTCCTCATGCCCCTGCAGCTGCACCTGGGCAGTGAGATGTGTGTTCCCCTCTCCCCTCTCCTCTCCTCTCCTCTCCTCTCCTCTCCTCTCCTCTCCTCTCCTCTCCTCTCCTTTCCCTCTCTCAGCAGTGCTGAAAGAGGGATTTGCTTACTTGAGTGTGTTTTAGCTCATTACAGGAATAAAGGACTGCATGAAAAAAAAGATTACATGCTGTGGAATCCCAGCAGAATTCCTGATAAGGTCTGTTTGTATTAGATTTTTCTTTTTTTCTCACATCTTTAGATTGTGACAGATGCACATAACAAAGAAAATGGAGGATCATGTACTGCATCTCTCTCTGCTTATATTTTAATAAGGTTTTGAATGTCATTAAGTCCAAACCTCTCAATTTTTGAGCTGCAGTAGAGGCTGCGATCAGCTGCTTTTGAAATCATAAATCTGAAAAGTACAGCTGGGGAAGCAGCATCTGAAATGGGAAAATTCAGTGCCTGTAGGACTAATTATGCTTTTGCAAACTTTATCAAAGTGTTGCTGCTTATTCACAGCTAGCAGCACGAGGAGGGGGTAATGAATGGCAGCAGCTCTGACTTGTGCACACAAACACCCATTTTCCAGGGAAAGGGACAATTGAGGGCTTGCGTGGATTCTGGCTGTTCAGTCTCTCTGCCAGGACAGTGAAGAATTGGAGACACCAAAAGTGTGAAGGATGCTGGAATCTTGCTCCCCAGATCCCCCTCTCTGGTTGCTGTGGGCAGGCTGAGGTTTGGCTCCTTGCACAGAGTTTACTGAAAGCCCTGCCACAGGAATGAGAATGCAAAGTGCATCTTTCCTAAGTTCCCTCTTCTTCAGCTCTTCTAGGGAAAACTCCTTCAGACATATTCCTTTGACACGTGCAAGGTTTTCCTCAGGTGTGAGGAGAAGTGTGGTGCTTCTCTCACACCTGCTTCTCTCAGCAGGTTCTTGCAGGAAGGTGAAATACTGGAATGGCTCCAACTGCTGAGTCAAGGCAGAGCAGCACGAGGAGAATATCATGGATCAGCACAGCAGTCCCGTGGAAGAACACGTACATTTGGAGCTGTTTTTCTTGCCTAATAAATGTGAAGATGTAAAAAAGCCCTTTTCTGTTCCCTCGTCTGTGTCTGATCTCAGTCAGTGCAATCAGCCAGCAGTGGGGGTCCAGGTCCTATTTGAATAGGAGTAATCTGGGATTTATTGATGCTCTTGTAATTCACTTAGGTTTTTTCTGAGTGAGGTTTCTCTTTTTGCCCTCTTTATCCCACCTTTTCCTTTTTGCATTGAGGCAGTTTCCCCTGTGTCCATGCATAGACCAGCGTGGGGTGTGTGCTGCCCAGGCAGTCCCTGGCCAGCAGGATTATTGCCAAATGCTGAGTGCAGCTGCCCCCAGCCCGAGGGTGGTGCAGCCATGGGGAGCCCTCGGGGGGCCTGGCACAGGGAGCACGGGGCTGTGGGTGCTGGGTGACCCCAGGGCTGGGATCACCCCAGGCCGAGACAGCTCTCCCTCTTGGCCAGGCAGGAATCACCATTCCAGCCCAGGTGGGACCTGAAATGCCAGGGTCCCTCCTGCAGGGTCCCTCCTGCCCCCCCTGGGCCAAGGCTGCTCCAACAAACGGTGTCCAGGGCTCTGAGACAAAGAAAACAGGATTTTATTCATACGCTCATGAGCGTTGTGATTTGACATGACTCAGATGGAGGTCACAAGCTGTGCCCAGCTAAAGTGAGAAAACTGTGCTGGCAAATGCTTTAAAAAGCTTAAAACTATTAAATTAGAGACAGAAGATCCTCGAGAGAGGATGGTAATATCTTTATTATTTCCTCACTTAACTGTTTTGTCACCTCTTGCACAGACATGGTTGCAAATTAACTCTCACACTTTTCAAGGCTATGGAAGCTTCTTGAATTAGAAACATCTTTCATCATGAGCAGTTTTCGTGGCAGGTTACTTCAGCTGGTGTTGTGTGTCAGCCTGAAAAGGAGCCCCTGGGTAGGAGGGAGGCAGGGATGCCTGCATGGGGAGCAGGCTTGGGCTCTGTGCTGCCCACTCGCGCCTGTGCCCAGCCCAGAGCACGGGCTGCTCCTGCAGGAGGGGCCTCAGCAGGCTGAGCTGATAGAGCCGTGCTATTCCAGCAAATTGCCCAGCATGGCACTGCTCTGTCCCCAGCAGTGCCTCCTAAGAAAGGCTGTGCCAGAGAAGGGCAGGCAGGTGCCATTTACCATTCACCCCTGAGCTGCAGTTCTGGGCTGGAGATGAAGGAATGTGCCTTCCTGGAGCTTTCAGAGCGCTGTAACGCTGGAAGGGGCCTGGAGCAGGTGTTTGGTGGAGGCTCTGGGTGCTGGCTGGGCCTCGCCTGCCATCCTGTGGGGCAGGGCACTGGCAGCACCAGTGGCTTTCACCTGTGCCTCCTGTGCCAGGAGCTGCTGTCCGAGGAGATGGCAGGAAACAGGAGGGCTCGTGGGGAATAAACTGGAGCAGTTGTGGCCAGAATAAATACAGCAGCACTACCCACTGTGGGTGCTGCATTGCCTCCTGCCTGCTCTCTCTGGGAGGGGAGCAGGAAAGAGCTCGGGTTGAAGCAGTGACAACATGAGCCAAAGGCAGTCACAGCCACTGCCCCAGCAGGAAATATTTTGGTTGGAACTGATGGTCTTGGAAGTCATTTCCAGCCTTAAGATTGTATGTCTCAAGGACTCTATTGCACCTGTAATTGAGATGTAAAAGGTGAGAGAGCACGTGGGGTGTTCTGCAGGAGGATGGCACAGAAGGGAAGAGCTGTTTGCTGTGCACTGGCAGTGCCCAGGTTTGTGAGGGTACTGCAGGCAAGGATGTGACCCGGGGATGCTGAGCAGTGCCCTGTTTTTCTGGAAGTTGCACTGTGTGAAAAAGCCCCTACTCTGAGAGTTAGGAAAGGATGGGCAATGCAACCTCCCTGCCATGGGGAATAGTTACAGGAATGGAGAAGGCAGTAGACAAACACCATGAATGGTCTCTGGGGGAAGAAGAGGGGACAAATAAGAGAATGAAAGAGTTTGAAGAAGGGAGAGAATGGAACACAGCAATGTTCCTCCTGCTGCTTCCCCTGTCCCTGGTGTGGTCGGTAAGAGCACATGCCTGGGCTGCAGCACAGTCCTTCCTCTTTTGGAAGCTGCTGAAGTATTGCTCAGGCAGGTGCAGGCTTATTCTCAGTGATGTCAAGAAAGAGCATCATTAAAGCCAATTCACCTGGGAGCAGTGGCTTTGATTTCATGTGTGCCTAACTTTGGGGTTCAGACAGATTCTTGTTAGTGCCAGCAAGTGCTGTGTGAGCTTGGTTTAGTAGGAAAGCAGGGAGAGAAGGGAGAGGAGCTCAGATTGCAGTCTGTAAAGCTGATTACATGATAGAACTCTGCCAATCCATCCCAGGGACAGAGTCCTGGTAGCTTTTTATCTGCACAGCTAATTTCGACTGCCAGATGCATGTGAGTCCCTCGGGGAGCAGAGGAGCTGTTTGTGAGCATTGATGCAGCTCCTGCAGGCTGCCCCAGCCTGGCACTGCCCTGCTGCTCACCCACGTGCAGCTGCAGACATGTCTGGGCTCACAGCAGAGCTCCGGAGAGGAGCATGTGACAAAGTTTAGGTAGAAAGCTGATCCCCTTGGCAGGAGCTCAGAGATGTGTCTCAATAGCTGCAGGGCCATGTAGGACACAGGATTTGGTCTTGTGCTTTAAATCCATATCCTGATGCTGAAGCTGGGCCAGCTTCTCTTAAAATCTTTCTTTTTAATGCCATCTCATGTTTAATTGCTGAGCTCAACTCACAGTGGTTTGACTCTTTCTGAAGTGCAGCAGCTGGCCACGGGCTCTGCAAGCTTGGCTGTGTCAGAGAATCAGGCTAAGGAAAATGCTGTGGAAAATGGATGAAACATCTGTTATTTCCACAGTCAGTCAGAGCATGCTGCGTGCACAGTGTCACCTGCGGTCCCTGCTCTGCAGAGGTGGCTGCAGAGCTCGCAGGGATGGCAACATCCCCCAGCTCTGCAGAAGGGCTGGATGCGGAGCAGGCACAGGGAACCCTCAGTGTTTATGCTCCCAGATCCCTGTCCCAGCCTGTGGACAGCCCACTGTGGATGTAACCTGGGCAGTGGGAGCAGCAATCAGGAAGGAGTTTGGGAAGCAGAGGCTGGAAGGAGCTGGTGCTGCAGCGAGGGGACGTGCTGATGTCTGACCTCCCTGTGTGGGGGAGGGAGAATGCATTGCTCTGGTTATAGACACCGGGCTTTATGATTAAAACTGCATAAAACCAATCTCTTCTGCGCTTTAGGGGCTCAGCCTGAGAACATTATTCATAAAATATCCAGTTTATAAAATCATGACTCAATTCCTGTGCACTGATGTCTTTCAGCAACTGGCCCTGCAAGAGGCCAGGCTCCATCCAGATTCCACTGCATAAAATAGAGAATCTTCTGTTTATTTCCACAGGATTGGGTCCTTAGAAAGCAATCTGGGCACTGAGGTGAGAAGTTTGGGATGACCAGCGTGTCAGTTACAGGAGCATCGAGCTCCACTCTTTTCACCTCAGTTCACAGACAGAATCCCAGTCCTAGTGAGAGCAGACAACCTCCTGTGCACGGCCGAGGAGGATGCAGGTGCATTTGAAAATGGATCTTTTCAATGCATTTCTCTAGTGTGTTATTTTTGTGTATTGATTCTTAATTTCGCTGCGGATTCTGATTTTAGTTGCTGTTCTGAGATGATGCTCTGGCTGTACCAACACCTGTTAGAGCCAAATTTTAATGTGATTCAGGCAGGGGGGCACCTTCTACTCTACTTACCCAGCCTTGTGTCTGCTGGGAGAAGCCAGTGGAGCAAAGGGGATTTGTCCCAGCATCTTTATGAAAGGCCCTTGTGACAGTAGGGCCCAAGTTCCTCTTTTTCTTTCAATATTTATTTCTCCAGCTCAGCATTCATGGAAAACCCCTGGCCACTGGGGACTCTGCAGAGCAGCTGTGACCTCCTGTTGGACGTGGGGAATGGGCCTCGTTCTTGGCACAGCAGACCCGTGCAAAAAATCACTGAATCATAGAATCCTAGAATGGTTTCTAGAGTCGGAAAGGACCTTAACGATTATTTCTAGTACTTTTTACTGTTGGTCAGAAATTTCGTCCTATAGGAAAGTCTTGCTCTTGTCATTGCCTTGGAGCTCAGTAAAACAGGACAGGATGATTTCCCTGGTCAGGTGTGATTGCTGCTCTGGGAGTGCTTGGTGAGGCCAGGGGAGAAATGAGAAGAATACAAATATCAGTTACAGAAAGGATGATACTGGACTCCCGTGGCAATTTCCTGTGGTAATAAGCATCCAGGAGGATATTAAAAATGTCATTTCTACTCAAAAAGTAATAATAATTGAAATAGATTCTGGCATCTTTTCTAACAAGAGAGCCAACAATTATTACGGGGGATACTTTAAAACAAAACAAACACATTCAATAATTAGTTACGTGAATTGCCAATATGCTGATGCTGCTGAAATTAATCTGAAAACTATGAGGTTAGCAACGTGGCTTTGCACAATTATATTAGAGATAACATGGACTGGAGTGTGTTTTACTGGAAAGCAGACTCACCATGAGCCTGGTCTGTGCACTGCAGGACCCTGGTGCTGGGGGACCTGGCTGGGACACGGAGCCCTCTTCTCCAAGGGGAGCTGGGAAAAGGGCCAGGGTGGTGTCCCTGCTGGCTGGGGCTGCAGAGCTGCTGCCACACGTGCCCTGAGCAGGGCTGGGGTGCTGGTATGGCCATGGAGCTGAGCTGGGGTGCCAGCATGGCCATGGAGCTGAGCTGGGGTGCATGGCCATGGAGCTGAACTGGGGGTGCCAGCATGGCCATGGAGCTGAGCTGGGGTGCCAGCATGGCCATGGAGCTGAGCTGGGGTGCATGGCCATGGAGCTGAACTGGGGGTGCCAGCATGGCCATGGAGCTGAACTGGGGGTGCCAGCATGGCCATGGAGCTGAGCTGGGGTGCATGGCCATGGAGCTGAACTGGGGGTGCCAGCATGGCCATGGAGCTGAGCTGGGGTGCTGGTATGGCCATGGAGCTGAACTGGGGGTGCCAGCATGGCCATGGAGCTGAGCTCCCTCTGCCCGAGCTCACCCCGCAGCAGGCCCTGCCAGCAGGGCCCTTCCTGGGCACACTTGTAAATCTGTCCTGCAGAGGATGTGGATTTATTGTATCTCCTGTTTTTACAACTACAGAGGGACACATTTAATGTGCATCCTGAAAAACTTTGTCCTTGTATGGCAAGAGGACAAGTGTGAGTCAGGAGGCCACATTCAGCCAGGAGCCTGTGCTCTGTTAAGTTCAGGAACACACATCACAGAATGATTATTTGCAGGTGCTTTTGGTGAAGAGCTCTGGGTGTCAAGGGTACAGACCCAAAGCTGATTCCCACATGGGTTCAGGATGAACACGTTTTTATACCCTTATTATGATATAACTACAAATGAATTATTAAACTTATGTTGTTCTATTGTATACATTGATTTCATCTGAGCATGGATTCTTGTAATTTCCATCAAACCCCCCAAACATTGTTTCTCGTGATTCTTGTTACAATTAAACAATAATTATATCCAATTACCAAACAATTATCACATTTAAGAATGATATCATTTATCATATAACAATCATATCATTTATCTTAGTCATTAAATGATTATGCAGGTGCAGTTTCACATGATCCAGTAAAGCCTAACATTTTCCCAGGGCATACCAGGCCTGACCTTTCTTTCCAACTCCCCTGAATATCCCATGATTTTAGTAACATTTTCTCCCTATACTACCACTCTGAGCCTGCAGAGTCCTGTGTGGGGACAGGTTTTGCTGGGACTGGTAAGTCAGAGATCAGTCCTTTCTTTTCCCCCAGACAGGCAGGAAAGCTGTGACACAAGCCCAGCATTGACCAGGCTGTGCTGTCAGGGGATTCTTCACACCAAGGAAGATGTCTGATGAAAATGTGTTCTGCCCCACTTGCCTGGCTCTGAATTTGTCCCCAAGAGCACCAAAACCTCAGATCATGTCCATCATGAAGCACCAGTTCTATGTGGCCCTCGTGCGAAAAGAAATACAAATATTTAGAAATGGATGTTTCTTCCACAGCCTCGAACTGCTGTGTCAGCATTGCTTCTTCACCCTTCTGCTTTCACAAACCAGCAATTTCCCGAGCCTTGGCAGTCAATCTGAGCCTTTAGAGGTTTGAAATCCTGCCCACAATCCTGTGTTGAACTGGAGGCATGGGGTCATCGCCGGGGAAGCGCAAGGACCCGGGAAGCAGCAGGGTCTGTGTGAGCAGCATCTCGGTGAGCAGCTGTGGGAGGAAGGTCCCCAGACTCTGCACAGAGCAGTCCTGGGCCCACTGGGAACCTCAGACCACGGGGCTCAGGCAGGTGAAGCTCTTGGAAGGGCAGCAAGTCAGAGGGTGCTGGTGCTGCGGCCTCGAGGGCTCTTCCCTCCCTGTGGTTCATAAACGGCCAGAGGGCAAATCCCCTTGTCTTGAGATGCAGCTGGAGAAAAAAGGCATTTATGACATTTCACCTGGACAGCCCAGGTGAATGCAGCCACAGGCAACATGACTTTTTAACGTTGCCACTGCTTGCTGGTTTTGGGTTAAATAAAGCACTGACACGCTGGGAGCCTGGCAGCAGAGAGCTTTCCCGGGTACGTTTTTGCTCCAGTTGTATTTTTGTTTTTATTCACCGTCAGGAAGTTGTCTCAGGAGAGTTTTATCTTTTGCTATTTTTCCTGAGGATCACTCGCTGGCACCCCCAGAGCGGAGCTGAGGGCTCGTTCCCTCTGCCATCTCCTGGCTCAGCACACACTGCTGCTCCCCCTCTCTACACAAATGATGAGGCATAGGAGCCCATTTGCTGTTGTAAGGCTGAAAACATAGCCATCAGTTCTGCCTGGCACTCACAGCAAACACAACGTCTTTATTGCAACTTATCCAGCCACACCACTTGTCAATTTTATGAGTTTTTAAAATAGCATCTAATGTTAGCTTGGCAATGAATCCATCTTAAGACACACAACCCACTCACATTTTAGTTCCTTTATTAAAGAAAAATATGCACGAACACTATAGGAAAGCATGGATCAAGCTTTTTAGTATCCCATAGAGTACAAAGAAGTAAAGGGTGGTGGGATGCCGGGCAGGTGTTTTTCTGGGCTACAGAATCCAATAAGCATTTTATCTTTGTCCAGCATGCACAAGAAATGGGAACAAACACCCCATTGTGGAGAGCCTTTCTATGTAGTTTCACCATGTTTATTATAGAGAATGGGGATTGTTTGCCTTCGAAAGGAGGTTTAGGTCAGGTGGTTATGGTTTAACATTTATGTGATTTTTGGACCTTTATTGCGCTGTTAGAACCTGATTCACGGGTGACCTTCATGCATGAACCCAATTTAAGGCACATAAATAGTCCTATTGATCTGAATTTCAGCATTGATTACAGTGGGGTGAGGTGCTCCTCAGTGTGACTAACAGGAGTATGCAGTGTTCCCCCATTGCTCTCGAACACAAGAGCAGGATTCCAATTGCCTCTTGCTGGAAAATCGTGATGTGGTACAGATTTTAACCACTTGTGAATGAACTGAACTTCAATGGGTTTATTTTGTTCTTACTTCAAATCCACAAAAAATACATGTATTTTTGTGTTTCTGCAGTTGAGAATGTCACTGGTTCAGCCTAATTCTCTCCTTGAAAACCAGATTTCTGGAGTGGGTCCAACACCCACTCCTGATGATTTTTCTCTCCATGGCTGCACACATTGTCATTCACACCAACAACGTGTTAACCTCTCACTTGAGAAGAGATTCTTCTGTAGCACCGAGTCTGATTAGTTGTGACACAAACTATGTTATCTGTATAATTAAGTGCCCTTGTGGGTTAGGCCGTGTTGGGAAGATGCTGTGACCCTTAATGAGGAGCAGACAAGCAGAGGAGCCCAGCCTGAGGGGGAGGCGACGTGCCTGTTTTCATCCAGCAGAAGATGCCAACAGTGCAAAGGAATTTACCTTTTCCAAAGTGCTCTGCAAACATCAATTATTCCTGCAGCCCTTCAGGAAGGCTCGAACTGGGAGATGTCATGATGCTCCTGCCCAAAATCACTGTGGTGTGCTGGACTAATCCTAATCCTAAACCCTAGGGCTCATCTCATGCCACCCCTTGCCAGGGGCAGGGACACCTTGTACCAGACCAGGTTGCTCCAAGTCCCGTCCAGCCTGGCCTTGACCTTGGGCACTCCTCTGGAGTCTGAACAGTGAATCTTTTCTTTGACTGGAGGGTCAGCAGTGCTGGGACAGAGCTGGGACACTGCTGTGCATGAAGGTGGGGAGGAAATCCTTGTTTTGAACACTGCTGTAGCCTTGAGTCATATTTGCGAGGCTTTCACGCCTGAGTGTTTGGAGGATGGGAATACAAAGCAGGGTAAACACAGCTGAAGCAAATTCATTAAACATTAACGCAAATATTTGCAGAGATTTTGGTTCACAGCCTTTACAGATTTCCAGAATTACAGTAATGGCACCCATGTGTTCAGCCAGCAATGGTGAGACAAAGGAAATCAGCCTGAGCGCTGAAGGGACAGATGGGGGTGGCAGGAGGTGACTTCTGAAGCCACTGTGGACAGGTTGTCCTGCTCCTCCCTGGGGCAGCCCCCAACAACACGTCACCCCTCCTCAGCCTCTTGTTCCCTGCAGGCTGGAGACCATGCCTTGGAGCAGCCCAGGCCTTGGACAAGAGCCTGGAGAGACAGGACACAGGGAATGGCTTCCACAGCCAGGGGCAAGGTTAGATTGAATATTGGGAGAAATTCCTCCTGGCAGGGTGGGCAGGCCTGGCCCTGGTGCCCATGGCAGCTGCGGCTGCCCCTGGATCCCTGGCAGTGCCCCAGGCCAGGCTGGACACTGGGGACAGCGGGAGGTGCCCCTGCCACGGCACTGGATGGGCTGGGGATTTTGGCCCCTTCAGCTGCGGCCTGGATCTGTCACTCTTTGTTCAGCTTGTAGCTTTTGCCAGAGGCTGGAGCTCTGCTGGGCTGCACAGCCAGGCAGCTGACAGGGACAGGAGCTAGCAGGAGTCACCTGGGCGTGCTAGGCAGGGATGTTCTCAGAGCCTGTGATCGGGTATTTCCCAAGTAAATCACACAAGGACAGAATTATGCATTCTGTGGTTCAGTGTTTCTAAGAGAGATGCAAATTGAGACATAAGACTTCTCTCTGTAATATACAATAAAAATTCAATGGCTGGCAGTTGACATAAAGCTTATAAATATGTTTTCAAATAAGTACAACAGCCATGAGATCAAGAATCTGTAAGTCATAATGCATTTCAGCACAATACTGATGAACCCATTTTTCTGGCACATATGAAATAACGAGCTCATTGTAATTCTTTATGGATAACAGATAACAGCTTGAGAGGCATGTGCCGTGCCATTCACTTTTATGGCTCCATCTCCTCCACCCTTGATACTCCCATGACACTGGGGTCGGGAGGAGAGGGTGGGTTATGCATTCTTGCTTGCTTTCCCCCCCCTTGCTGCTATACAATGTGGCTATCATCAAAAACCCAACAAAATGAAGCAGCCATTTAGTGCATCAGAGCAGCAGCTGACTGATGTGGCCACAGATTATGTAGTTAGTAACTTTTCTGGAATTTATTTCATTTATCTCTGCTTTATATCTCTGCTGTTGCTCTCTAATCATCACTCCCACAAGGCATTGTGTTCCTATTGAGGCAGCAGCTAAATGAGCTAAGAATTAGATCTATATTACATCAGCAGTGGGCATTGCAGATATTACCAACACATTAAAAGAGAAATTCAAATGAAACAAACAGGAACATGTTCTTTCCTATTCCTGAAATTGATCCTGATTCCACAGCTGAGCAGTGTTCAGGAGGAAGAGACGAGCTTTGTCACAAACAAGCCATTAGATGAGATCATTAACTGAAGTAGGATTACTGCCACTCTGTAATTTCATTTTTCTTTGTCCTTAGAAGTTTGACTAGGCTGCGAAAGGATGGATGCTTTGTTGTGACAGCATTTTAAGGCTCTAAACTGTGGAGGTCTTGGTTGTCCAGGGGTCACACCTGGGCACGAGGAGGGCCAGCAGACCCAGAGCTGGCACACGGACATGGGCTCTGCGTCCCTTCCTTCAGGGGATGGTGTGGGAGCAGGGCATCAGCCTTGGCTGAGCCCCGCTGCTCCTTGGCAATCCTGCAAGGCAAGCCTGGACTTTGAGAAATTGCATTTATTCTGATGGGTGACATTAAACCTACCCTGTGTTAAATGTCCTACAATCTGATTCAGTGGTTAATTCTGCTCATTGCTTGAAATTCAAATGAAGCCTGGAGGAGACATCAACTGGAGAACCAGTCAAAATGTGCATTGTTTTAGCTGTGAGGTAAGAGACGGTTTGGACAGGCTTCCTGCAGCTCTGATGGTGAGACTCCTGCTCCTGAGTCTCACATCACTGTACCCTTTCAGAAGGAGCTGGTGATCCACTGGGCTCAGCCGGGAATGACCAAATTGGAATTAATGTGAAGGGAAAAATTCTCCCCACAGGGTGGTGAGGGAACCCAGCTTCAGGGGGCACAGTGGGATGTGCAAGACTTGAGACCCCATACACTCCAAAGTGCAGCTGGCTGTGCTGGCTGCAGTCAGTAAAACAAACCAGCCCACTTCCAGTAGGATTTGGGAGCTAATGTTAGCTCTGGACCTGCCCTTCTGGGCACATGGGGCCCAGAAAGTGCTGCTGTGCACACAGACCTGGGCGCTCTGTGCGGTGCCAGCATCAGCTGCAGGGTATCGCTGCTCTGCTGGGAATGTGCAGCACACCTGAGCAAAAACACCCAGAAAAACAAATCTGGGATGCTTTTATAAAATCACTGCCATATTCTAAGAAAAATTGCACTTAAAGGAAAGTTAACATTTAAAGCATTCTGTTATGCTTGCTTTTCACTTGTGCCAGTGTTCCCCTCACTTGCCTGAGCATCGGTAACCTTTTCCTCTCTGCTGAAATAGCCATACCCTGAGTGGGGAAAGGAGCGGAGCATCCACGTGGGCTAGGTAGTGTCTGCTCTCTTACTTTGGTTTTATACCTGAAAAATGCCCTTCCTTTTCCCATGTCTGACAGCTGGGAGAGGTGGCTGTGGCCACCTTCACAATTCCAGGGCTCTCCAAGGCCCTGGGAATGTTTCAGGCTTTACTGGCTGTCCCTCAGCTTTGGACAACCATTATTTCCAGTAGGACAAAGACATGATGTTCTATCTCATCCCTGAATCTCCACTTCTGAACTACAACAAAACTGTAATTTTGTTTATATTTACTGACTTTGGCAGTCAGGAAATCCTGAGAGCCGGAGCATATCTTGATAAACTTAAATAGGAACCTCTGAGAGTGCACGATTAATTCAGTTTTGGTGTGAATTCAGTAATGGTGTACAATAAATCTGACCTGAATGTAGCAGAAAGTAAGAGAATTCTAAATTAATGTTTTATAATAGGTTTATAGTTAAATAAATTTTGTGAAAGCATAGGGGTCTCATTGTTACTCAGTCAGCTTTCCCCATAGCAATATTTTCCCATGATTAAGTTGGAGATCAGATAACCACCTTATGCAGTATATACCCAATAGCAATTTAAAAAATTCAATATCAGCTGTATTATTCTAAAGACTCATTCCATTTTCAATGCAATATAAGTACAAAATAAAGAGATAAACTACATATAAAATGTAAAACATGGGAAAATTTATCACTTGCAAACATAAAAGCCAAAAGGATAAAAAAAGAGAACAAAAGCAAATGGAGGCCATAAAAGAATACAGAAAAAAAAAGATAAATCCGCAGCATTACCTTTTCTATATGCATTTGGCTGGGGTTTATTAAGGTGCATTCGCTGCAGTACAGAATATAATCACCTCTGAAATGCGCCATACTGCCACGGGCTAAATTAATTTATGCCGTGCGGGAAGTGTCGGCCCCTGCTGGGTCCGGAAGGACGGGAGAGCCCCGGGAGAGCCCCGGGAGAGCCCCGGGAGAGCCAGAGAGCTCCCGGAGAGCCAGAGAGCCCCGGGAGAGCCCCGGGAGGGCCCTGGGAGAGCTGGAGGGATGGTCCCTGCAGAGGGAGAGGGGCAGGGCTGGAGGGCTGGGGTGGGAGCGGGGCTGGGGGCACTCTGCAGCACTGGGAGGGACCCGGAGCATCCACCTCACCCCATCCCATCACATCCCATCCCATCCCATCCCATCCCATCCCATCTCATCTCATGATCTCATGATCCCATGTCCCTGTCCTGCCGTGTCCCAGCCCTGTCCCAGCCGTGTCCCAGCCCTGTCCCAGCCGTGTCCCTGCCTCTCCTCTGCCCCGCGGCAGCTCCCTGGCTGTGGGGCCCTGCCGGGTGGGGCTCTGGGGTCCCAGCCCAGCCTGTCCCCCTGGAGCTGTCCCCCCGCTGCGGGCTGGCTCTGCCGCCCCTCCGGGTGCTGGCAGGCAGCGGGCAGGAGGGTCCTGGTCTCTGACTCTGGAGAGCCAGCACTGAAGCTTGTGCTCCTCAAACCCATATAGCCAACACCTAATGGCACCTTCCTATCACTGCGGTTAAGGTCGTGCTAACGACTCCATTATGAACGTGTTCTCCGATATAATTACTGCATTTTCTGTGTAAAAAGTTGCCCTGAGCTGACATTGTGCAGACGTGGTCCCACCCAGGCACAGATGGTTTGTTTCTGTCCCTTTGCTAAATTGCTATTCATGTCACAATCTCCAGCCGATCCAATAGTTCATAAACACAACAACAGATTGTCCAACGGGCACTGTGGGTTCACACAGCCTTTTCCTCAGGAAATATAAAAGCTATTAGTGGGAAAATAACCCCACCAAAACGCAGAAAACATTTGAGAGAGAAACTGGACTCCTGCATTATCCAGTGACCCTTGTTTCAAAGAGCATCATCGTTTCTGTTCCAAAGTCACAAAGTTACTGACTTTTGCTCTCCTGAATCTCCTATATCAGAAATAAAGAGTCATGAAACAGAGGCAGTGGCATGAAATATTTACTCTAAAAATAAACAACAGGAGGTGAAGTTTCTGGTGTGAGTAGCAGTCTGAAAGGGGAGAATTTCCCGAGGAATGATAACTTCCAGTGTCATGCCAAGGTCCGTATCATCATGGTTACTCCTGAGGAGATCCCTTAGCTCCTGTATGAGCACATTGGAAGTGGGAAAGGTCAGTGGAGCCACAGTGCAAACCCAGGAAAGCAGCATGGGCCATGTTTCAGGGGTCTTTGTTTCCTCTCCCTGGTTCCTGCAGTATAGGTGAGATTTCTCACCTCTCCAGGTGAGATTTTGGACT
Organism: Geospiza fortis; assembly: GCF_000277835.1. Taxonomy (NCBI): domain Eukaryota; kingdom Metazoa; phylum Chordata; class Aves; order Passeriformes; family Thraupidae; genus Geospiza; species Geospiza fortis. Next base: position 304,319 of record NW_005054529.1, read on the forward strand.
TACAGGATGTAAACTTGAATGTTTGCTGAGGGGCTGCTCTGGCTGCATTAATCCAGGGGTGACCAACTCATTTTGTTTGTGGCAAGCACTGATGGGATGGGGAGGAGCTGAGTTTGGAGAGAGCCAGTGAGGGGGAGCCAGCCCTCTCTCCCAGGAGCAAGCTACAACAACTGCACAGGAGCCTCCTCCAT
>NW_005054529.1:304519-331179 GCF_000277835.1 Geospiza fortis
ACAGAACAGTGGGTCTTGTGGGGGACTCCCTGAATTTCCCAGTTTATCATTCCTTTGGCATCAATTTAAGGCAGTTCTGAACTGGGGCTCATTGTTGTGGCAGGTTTCCATGGACCGGAAAGATGACACTGGAACCAAGACAGGAAAACAGGACTAAGAGGAGTTTGGTTTTTCCCTGACACCATTCCCTCGTAGCATATCTCAGGGTTTATTTCCCTCCAGGAACATCACCTTGCCAGCCTAGCTGTGCATGGAGAAGCCCCCTGTGCCCGGCTCTCCTGGGGTCTGCAGGCTGCCTCTGACACTGAACTGTGCTTGAGCCAGCGCTGCTGCCCCTGCATGGGGCTGGCACAGGGACAGGGACAGGGACAGACACCCACGGGAGCTGTGCTGGCCCCGTGGGCAGGACCCAGCTGGGGACACGGGCAGGACACAACTGGGAACATGGGCAGGACAGAGCTGCGGACACGGGCAGGACAGAGCTGCGGACACGGGCAGGACAGAGCTGCGGACACGGGCAGGACAGAGCTGCGGACACGGGCAGGACAGAGCTGCGGACACGGGCAGGACAGAGCTGCGGACACGGGCAGGACAGAGCTGCGGACACGGGCAGGACAGAGCTGCGGACACGGGCAGGACAGAGCTGCGGACACGGGCAGGACAGAGCTGCGGACACGGGCAGGACAGAGCTGCGGACACGGGCAGGACAGAGCTGCGGACACGGGCAGGACAGAGCTGCGGACACGGGCAGGACAGAGCTGCGGACACGGGCAGGACAGAGCTGCGGACACGGGCAGGACAGAGCTGCGGACACGGGCAGGACAGAGCTGCGGACACGGGCAGGACAGAGCTGCGGACACGGGCAGGACAGAGCTGCGGACACGGGCAGGACAGAGCTGCGGACACGGGCAGGACAGAGCTGCGGACACGGGCAGGACAGAGCTGCGGACACGGGCAGGACAGAGCTGCGGACACGGGCAGGACAGAGCTGCGGACACGGGCAGGACAGAGCTGCGGACACGGGCAGGACAGAGCTGCGGACACGGGCAGGACAGAGCTGCGGACACGGGCAGGACAGAGCTGCGGACACGGGCAGGACAGAGCTGCGGACACGGGCAGGACAGAGCTGCGGACACGGGCAGGACAGAGCTGCGGACACGGGCAGGACAGAGCTGCGGACACGGGCAGGACAGAGCTGCGGACACGGGCAGGACAGAGCTGCGGACACGGGCAGGACAGGCAGGGAGGGGACCAGACCTGGCTTCAGGCCCTGCTCAGCCCCGTGTGCTCCTTCCCGGGGCCCTGGCTCACTGGGCAGGTGATGCCAGCCCTGCACCCACCACCTCCACCCCTCCCTCCTCAACAGCTTCCAAACCTCACCAAACATCAAGACACCTAATTGGGAATAGGTAATAAACTTAATATGCATGAAAATATGCATGAAAAGCTCTGCCCTCAACAGCAGCAGGCTTTTTAAAATTTCCATAATGCTAAGCAGTGTCTTGCTCACATAGCCATGGATCGCGGTGGCTTTGTTGTCATGGATACTGGTACATACCTTGTTTTCTTTCAGAGATCTATCAAGTATGTGCATTTGGATGCTCTCTGGATTTGCCTGAATGTTCTAAGCGCATTTTTACACTAGTAAATAATATTAAACAGCTGTGTAATTTATGCTGGAAGACTGAACACACTCCAGCTCAGTATTTTAACACCCTTTTTTCACCCTTAAGGTTTCCAATCCAAACACTCTGCCCAGTGATATTCTCATCGAGATGGAGCATGACTTGCAAGAAACTGTGTGCTCTCTGTAGGTTTTCCTCTGAAGACCCCTTCCACGTACCAACCACTCCCCAGCCACCCACAGGCAGGGGAAGGAGTCACCAGTCTGGTTCTCAAGCATGAGCTGATTCCTTTCAAGATAATTTGAAAGATAATCCCAGCCTAAAAACAAAAGCTAGCAGATTTCTGTGTTGTATCTGCTTCATCATTTTAGCGGGGACAAGAAGAATATCGCAGGCTGCAGGCCCTGTGGGCAAGTCTTGGAAGCAGGTTCCCCATCTCTCCTGTCTAGAAAGGCTGGCACTCCACCTGAAGGTGCTGTGCACCTGAAATGGGAGTTTTAAGTCCCAGCAATGGAAGAATATCCAAACTCCTGCCTTTTGCCTCATTATCTGTTCCTTAGGCCACAGGAACTTTGTGCTACCTTTGGGCTTGACAGCATCAAGCAGGAGATCTCTTGAGTCCCTGGGGTGTCCATCTTCTGTGGCAGTGACAGAGCTTTATTAATGCCACAAACACCATGCCAGAGCTGAGCCCTTCACATTCTGGGTCTGGAGCTGGTAACAAACCCAGGTGATCTCAGACCTGTCTGCTGAGCTGTCTGCTTAGTGACTGCGTCGAGGAGCACAGCTCAGGCTGGGTAATGGGCTTGTGCCTATGGCTTTCAGTGTTAAATTCAATTAAGTTTCATTTATCAGCAGCAGAGAAAGAAGATGTTGAAATAATAAGACAAGGGAATGACAATATTCTTAGAAAAGAAATAGCATTTGTCATGATTATAGAACAAAACTGCAATAGAGTCAACTCCCTTATCTGCAGTTTGTGAAGTTGAGAGTATATCAAATAAACATGGGATAAATATTTGAGATATACACACATAAACCCCTGCTTCTGAGAGAAAACAACATTTACCTCCGTACAGTGACTCATTACATGCTTCAGATTTGCTTTTAAACTGCACCTGAGGCCGAGGCACTGAGTGTGCTTCACGTCCTGTGGCAAACAGCTGGAGTAAAGCCATGGCCCAACACACGAAACCAGAAAGTCTTAAACAACCTGGGATGGCCAGGGAGGCTTGGTAAGCAGGGGCTAGCTCCTGAGGGGGACCAGGGAAACGAGTGCCAGTACAGAACTCTCTCGGGAGGGAGATCTTGTGGTTTTACCTTCTCTTCCAAGGTGGCAGAAATACCAGCCTTGCACACTAGCAGGTGACTGGAAATGAGGACGTTTGCAAAAGCAAGAAATTGAGCCCAGGGCAGGTGTGAGCCCAGGGCAGGTGTGAGCTCGGGGCAGGTGTGAGGCCAGGGCAGGTGTGAGCTGTGAGCCCAGGGCAGGTGTGAGCTGTGAGCCCAGGGCAGGTGTGAGCTGTGAGCCCAGGGCAGGTGTGAGTTCAGGGCACATGTGAGCTGTGAGCCCAGGGCAGGTGTGAGTTCAGGGCACATGTGAGCTGTGAGCCCAGGGCAGGTGTGAGCCCAGGGCAGGTGTGAGCTCAGGGCAGGTGTGAGCTGTGAGCCCAGGGCACATGTGCAGGTGGCTCTGGCCTGCAGCTGAATCCAGTGTCTGGGCTGCAGCTCTGTAAGGTGCCAGGCTTGGACTCTGCTGCCTTAACAAGGCCCTTGATGAGAAAATTTCAAAGAAGATCAAAACCTAAGAAAGACCCTGATATTCAAAGGAGGCCGGTGTCTCGTCTTTCTTTTGTACCAAAAAAAAAAATAAAAAGAAAAAAAAAAAAGGAAAAAGAGAAAAAGGAAATGTAATTCTGTTTCATTTGTGTGTGCATGAACAAATTAGTTTCAGAAGCAATTTTACAGTAATTATGACCATCTCCAATGGATTAGATTTTCAGAAATAGTCACTCTAATGTCAAGATGAGAACTTCCACGTCCTGATTTTTTATTTGATGTTCTAACAATTTAAGGGTTCCAATAATTTGCGTGCATGACTAGACTAGAACAAAAACACATTTACTACTTCTGAATTTTGTGACACTGAAAATTTTATGGTGAAGTGATTTTGACCTTTGGAGGATATAAAAAATTCAATGGTAACATGATCTTTATCTCTCAGCACAGCATGTTATGGTCTGTAGTTTCAGCTCCTTTTCCCTGATAAAGAGATGTGTTTGATCTTTTATTCCTCCTAATACTTCAAGTGTATCATAATTATAAATTTATTTGGTAATCACTGTGATGGTGCTGATACAAAAATCCATTTAGCATTGCTATGTCTGTGGTACTTCCTTCCACTGGGGATACACTGTGAATCTATCAAGGTGAAGTACAAAGCTTTCTAAATTTCTTTTAAGTGGAATTTAAGGCGAACAAACTTCTGGGAAGTTTGGTGGGTTTTGGGGACATCTGCATGAAAAAGGTCTGGTGCCCTTTTCAACAGTGTCTTTGTCCATTTTGGTGGCTTTTGTGGCCAGTTCTCAGTGCCAGCCCATGGAATCGCCGCTTCCTGGGATGAGGCTTCATGCCATTGGTGTGGAGTCAACAATTACAAATGATCCATTTGGTGTTCTGTGTGAAATCATCCATCACTGGACACTGCTAAGGGAGTCTGGTACCATTAAAACTATGTTTAATAGAGCCCACGTTGCAGTGCCACTTGCGATAGGGTCAGCAGTTGCCATCACAATCAATCACTTGTTTACTGAGGAAGTGAAGAGACTGGAGAGCAAGAGGAAACAACAGGAGTAAGAAGAAGAGCAAGCACGCAAAATTAAACATAATCATTACACAAACTAAGAGCATTTGCCTCTAGTTTTTCCTCCTCAAATATCTCCTGAAGATTTCCAGTACTATCTTGCAGGATGAAGCACGTAAATTGCAAACCCCAAGGTGTAAGGAGGATATTTTCCCATAAGAAGGAAGTACTGTAACTTCCCATCATCAAAAACAGGAATGCACCTCTTGGGTCCCAAAATGGTCAGGAAGGCAGAGACAGATAGGTGGAGATCTGCTGGAGACTTTGCTAAAGCCTGTCTGAATCAAAGGATGGGCACTCTGTTTGCTGCTGTTCCCTGGAATACTACAGGTATCACACTGTAAGCACATTCCCTTCCATTTCCCCATTGTTCTGTCCTTTTCATTGCTCATATTCCAAAAATTGAACATAATTTCAAAAGGCATGGAACAGTAAGATGTGTTTGGGCTGCTTTATTGCAATTGCAGATGGATGTTCTACTTTTATCCTCACAGTCCATAGCAAAACACAGCAAGGACTGCAGCCTTAGACTTCATGCCTTTGTGGAACATACAAATGAGAGTCAGTCTTTATTCTCTAAGCAGAATGGGAAAACAAAATCTGTGCTAAGTCTTGAAGCAATTACCCCCAGGTACCATCTCCTCCAAACCACAGCAAGCTGATGCTGAGTGTGCTTCCTTTAAATCTAAACATACCCTCTGTTCTTACGAGCAGCTGTGCCTAGACATGAAAAAGCATCAGACATCATCATTCATGTATTAACAATTAATTATTTAGTTATTGGCTCAAAGCAAAGCCAGCACACCGGGACTTCAGTTGTTTGCATTCCTCAGGCTTGCAGCCACGTGTGTAGGCTCTGTCTTCTGGGAGAAAAAGCCACCTAAAAACGCCCTGAATCCTCACGAGTTTGTCCTGCACTGGCTCCCAGCAGGTTCGTCCTCATGGGGAAATCAGTCCTCACGGGGAAATTAGGTGCTGATCCTTGTTAACAGCCTCTAGCCAGATCTTTTCCCAGAGTAAGGCCAAAACACAGCAAAATCTTTTGTTTGAAATCCAATTCTCCTGTATGTGCAACCAGTAGCTCCCATTGCTGAACTCAACAAATCACTGTAACTCCTCTCTCTGAATTTGTTATATTTATGACAAATTTTAGCTGTTCAGTTTCAAATGTTGTCAGCGTCTACCTTGTACTAAACATGTTCTGTGTTTGGGCAGACACAGATAAATCTCCATAAGGAAGTGCACACACACACACTCACTCAACATGCAATTAGGTTAATTAATGACCTGCGGATCACCACCGTGCTGGAAGGGAGCTGGGGCAGCTCCTGACATCGGTGGGATTGTTTGGCATTTGAGCAGCACAGAAGAGATATTAATTAGCTCAATTTTTTTTTTTTTACGGTCTGGAATATCTGTGACGTTTGATTACGGCTGTGACACCACGGTCAGAGGGTACTGGATGCTCAGAGCTGGGAATGCAGAGCTGAGCTGCGGCAAGGAGCCGGGCAGAAATGGCAGAAATGACATCACAAGTGTGGTCAGGGCTCCTCTGGCACAAACAGCTGATATTCTTTTGCTAATCAGGTCCCTGTAGTCAGAGAAGGAGGATGATGAGCTCAGTGTGTGCTCACGCTGAGGGGGATGGCTGCCTTTGGGCTTGGGGCAGGCACAGGTCACTGGGAACTTGGGAAAATAGAAAGTTTAGTCTGAGCAGGCACCCTGGGGAATAATTGATTCTTGTTTTGTTGTCTGGGCTCACAACGGTGATAGAAGTATAGAAAGGTTTGTGTGGGAAGGGACTCTAAAGGGTCACCTGCTCCTCTGCAGTGAGCAGGACCCGTCCTGCTGGACCAGGTTGAGCCACTCTGTGCCGGGTTTGCAGGAGGGGCGCTGCTCCAATCTGAGATGCTGGCATTTGAGAAATGTCTTTATTTTTGTTTTGGCAAGAGTGGGATATATTTCCAGTTCTTGGAAGCTTTTGCTTATTAGATAACAGAAATTAGTTTCTGGAGGGATCTGAAGCAAAATCTATTACTTTTCCCCTTGTTCTTGAGCCAGTCCCACCAGTGCACCCAGCTGGGGTTTGATGGGCAGGCGCTGGCCAAGGTGACCTGTCTGGGAGGACGTGCACCAGGCTGTGCTGCTGGTGGGGAGAAGTATTTGTACACGTGTTTTCTGCTATGTAAATACCTTTCAACGGGTGATTTACTGCACCTAGCACTGTTGTAGTTAGATTTGGAAGAGTAAGCCAAAATAGCTGCGAGTTTGTGGTCACCTTGAAGGCACACAGGCTCAGGAACCTTGACAATGTGCTTAGAAAAAGCAGTGATAATCATGAGTACTTGGTAATGACCGTGGGTTTTACAGACAGACCATTTTCACATTCTGAGCGAAAAGATGGCAAGAGAACATTGTTAGTGAGCTCATTAGTCCTCTGAAACTGCCGAGCAAAGCCATTAATGGGGAGAATCAAATTTGATAAGAATGGGATTTGCAAAGGCAGTCTTTGAGGACATGGAAAATGCAAGCGTTGGCTGGGGTTGGTTTCCCAGCTGTCTGTAAAACCTGAACAGAGAGCCCCTGAGCTCAGGGGTGCCTCTGCCCCTGGCGCTCCCCTGTCCCTCCGTGCCTCTCACTGGATGAGCTCTGCACGGCGTTGGCATTTCCTTGCACGTCTCTTTTGGAGGTCAGCAGTGAATGAGGCATAAATAAATAAATAAACAAAATAAATAAATAAATAAATAAATAAATAAATAAATAAATAAATAAATGCTGATTCATGCCTCTCTTTCCTTCTACTATTTAATTTCCATCCTGTTTTTATTTACTTTATTCCCTACATTTCCCTGGACCCCTGTTGGCTGGCTGTGACAGAATTTTCCCTGCCGCTTCGGTCACCTCATTCCTCACTCTTACAGGCTGTGGTTGAGCTGTGCAGGGCTCCCTCCTCTGCTGCAGGTCAGCCTTGAGTGGGTCTTGCAGGAGCTGTGCTGGGTCCTTTGTGTGGAGATGAAGGGACTTTGCAGAAACCCTGGACCCACAGGAAGAGCACGAAGCCATGCACAGCAGCAAGGCGCAAATGGTTTGGTGAGGGTGCAGGGGAGCCCTGTTTCAATGGACAGAGCCCGGCACCGAGGCACCGCCCGTGTCTGGGCAGGCACAGGACACTCCCAGCCCATGGCACAGCCCAGCCCTGCAGGGGAAGCTGCTCCCGAGCAGGGGACAGCAGAGCCCCCCTTTATGGCAAACACAACGTGACATGATGCACACGATGAACATCAAGAAGTCTGAGTTACCCTGTGAAGGAAAGAAGCATGGGCGAAACAAGCCATGTTTTATGAATACTGTTCCTTTTCCCAAGGTTGTAGTTCCTTTTATGTTCCATAAACAAAGCACCGTGGGCTTTTGTTCTTCCAGAAGAACACAGCCCGGCAGGTAGGGAGCAGTTCAGCTTGGAAGTAACATGTTCAGCCCTGAAACCGAGAGGCTTAGATAATCCAAACATTTAATATTTGAGTATTTGCACAGGACCACTGTTATTAATGATAGGACAGATGATCCAGTGTGAAAGTAATCAGTAAAAGGTTTTTATGAGCAATATAGCAATATGAGATTGCATATCCAGTGCCAGAATCAGGCCTTCAGACACAGGGGAAAATGGTCACCTTTGTTTATTTAGTTAGTTATTTATTCATGGTAAAACCGGCTGTTTTTCCTTTATGGCACAGGAATCATCATCCTCCTCCAGTTCAGATGCTGCTTTTCCTTTTAGCACTGGACTCCCTTGTGCTTAATTTCTTGAGCAGAAAAGCTGCTGGTTCTGGCCTCTCCTGCAGCTCTGTGCAGCCCCGGGGTGCGAGATGCTGCACATCTGGCTGTGCCTGACCCTGCACATCTGGCTGTGGGGGATGCTGCTCATCCCTGGTGCCCCAGGCAGAACAGACACGGTTGTGGTTCATTCAGGCCAGCACACCGTGCCTGGGCTGGGAGGGCTGTACCACAGCACTTCAGGGCATCACACGCTCCCAGGGAGGGTGAATCGCAGAGGTAAAGCCACAAACCTTCAAACCACGGGTTTGGAACACGTGGGTGGGAGCAGGCACTGCCGGGAGCCGCTCTCGGTTTCTGCTCGCGTGCAGCAGCTCCTGCCATCCCTATCAGCTGGTTCAGAAGGCTTCTGACCTCTGCTCCTCCGGCTGAGGAGCACGGGGCGAGGGGTGATGCACGCCCGGCCTTGGCTGCTGGGGGGATTTAATACCAGCTGTAATTAGCCCATAACTACAAAGTGTCCTTCCCAGGACACAGCTCTGTGAGCTGCTCACAGTCACTGACGTGTTTGTGCTTTACAGAGCACCCCGAAGGACTGCTGCTGGTGCTTCCTCCTCCAGGGGCCCAGGCAAGGGGGGTCCTGTCCCCAGTATCCACCAGATGTTCGCATTCCCCCCCAAACCGAGACTTTAAAACATACTGCAATGTTGGTTTCACATCCCGATTCAATTATAAGGAACTAAGATACTAAAATTAAATGCCTGGAATGTAAAAATTTAAATATGTTAATTCATGTTGGAATATTGATGTTGTGACTTTACGTATTTCCCTTGTTCCCTGGGAAAGGGAGGGGGGAGGGAGATTGGAGGGTCCTGGTCTGCAGCAGCCCCTTGCATCCCGCCTGTCCCTGCTCCTGCTCCTGCCCGTGCTCTGCCTGGCGCCTCTCGGGGCTCGGCAATCACAGAGGCTGTGTGAGGAGATTGGGAGCTTTGCTCCTGGAATTATCAGCACCCAGCCAGAGCTGGGGTCGCGCTGAGCTCTCTGACCTCGCGGTATCATCATCAAACTATCTTCATGCGGGATCCAGCAGCCTCAGCAGTTCCTGTAGGATGTCATACTCCAAGTATCTGCGCGTCTGCCTTTACTTAGAACCATTTTCATTCAAACTCTTGCAAATTTGGGATATATTTTTACCTTCTGGATTGAAGTCAGGTTTGGGCAGCACCTCAGCTGTGTTGACTTTTTTTCCCAGATTTTTGTGGGTGCTTCCAGAGGAGCATCCTGAAGGGATGCTGTCCCCAAGAGCTGAACTCCTTCCTTCATTGCATGAGCGGGTGAGATCCCACCCTGCTCCACCAGCCCAGCGGTGCCCGGGCTCAGGTGAGCGGGGCCCATCGGTCTGGGCACCTCGGCAGGGTCTGTGCCCAGGTGAGCAGAGCCCATCGGTCCGTGCCCAGGTGAGCGGAGTCCCCTGGCTCCCTCACAGCCGGGGCCAAGGGACCACTGGCCAAAAGCCGGCGGGCAGAGCGTGAGAGCTCTGGCAGGTCCTGTTTGGGTCGTTTTTCCTTTTTTCTGAAGCACTGACAAAGGTGTCCAGGGACAGCCGGCACCAAGCAGAGCCGGCTGGAGGAGCCCCACTCTGCGGGGTCAGACCCCGAGCCCGGGATGGCCCGGCAGCCCCACGGGCACAGCGGGCACCGAGCCCTGCAGGGCTGTGCCAAGGGCACTGATCCCAGCCGGGCTCTGCCGTGCCCCTCCTGTCCCTGCAGGAGCAGGCTCAGCCCCCTGCAGCTGTGCCCTTGGCACCGGGGCACTGCAGGGCACAGCAGTGCCGGGACAGGCTGCCCGGAGAATCTGTGGAACTGTTCAAGCGTTCCCTGAAAATGTCCGAGGCCAGGTTGGACAGGGCTTGGAGCAGCCAGGTCTGGTGGAAGGCGTCCCTGCCCATGGCAGGAGGTTGGAATTGGGTGGTCCTTGAGGTCTGTTCCAACCCAGGCCATTCTGTAACTGTATGGAACACATGAGCATCCCCCCAGAGCCAGGCAGGGCGGGGGGCCCCGGACCTGCTCCCAGCCCCTCGCTGTGGCCACCCCACAGCATTTCTGAGCTGAGAAGTTGTGAGCGTATCGAGTGCTGAGTTTCACAGCCCCCGTTGGCAGAGCTGCTTCTGTAAGCGATGAAGTGGGAAACTTCACAGCTTCACCGAGTGGTCCTCGCATTCACACCTCCACATGTGCCACAGTCTGGTGTTAATGTGCTCCGAGCAATGAACATGGGCAGCACTGGCTGGGCAGCACAGCCTGCCAGTTTTCCCCGTGCTGGCCCTGCTCTCTGCCTGCTCTGGGGTTCTTGCCTCGCTGATGGGCATGGGGCTGTTTGTAGTGCCAGGGAGTGAGAGGTGGCAGTGCCCTGCCCCAGCACCAGCACCCCCAGCACCTGCAGAACAGCCCCTTCGGCCAGGGGCCTCTTGCTTCCTTCCATGTAATGCTCATCTATGGCCTTGGCATCTCGCCTTGTTCATGGAGCAAGGGGATCATATTTACAGAGGAGAATGGCTACAAGCCAAAGGAGGGTGAATTTTAACTGGATGTTAGGAAGGAATTGTTCCCTGTGGGACTGGTGAGGCCCTGGCACAGGTGCCCAGAGCAGCTGTGGCTGCCCCTGGATCCCTGGCAGTGCCCAAGGCCAGGATGGACACTGGGGACAGTGGGAGGTGTCCCTGCCATGGCAGGGGTGGCACTGGTTTGGGCTGTGATGTCCCTTCCAACCCAAAGCAATCTGGGGTTCAATGAGATGTCCTAACCCAAGCAGAGGGGAGCTGGTTTCACCCATAGGAGACTGGGCATGCAGAGGGAGCAGGAGAGCCCTGCTCCCTCCAGAGTGCTGCTGGAGACCCTCCAGTGCAGCCACACCCCTGGGACAGAGCTGCAGCGCCACCAGTGCTGCTGGAGACCCTCCAGTGCAGCCACACCCCTGGGACAGAGCTGCAGTGCCACCAGTGCTCAGGGAGATGCCGAACCCTCTGCTGGGAGCAGGGCGAGGGGGGAGTTGCTCACAGCAACCTTGGGAACCCAGTCACACCAGGGTGTCTTGGGAAAATAAATATTTATGAGGAAAAGCCACAAATTGCCAAGTTATTCTGCAAATTATCAGAGAACTGGAACACATTGTGGAAGGAAAAGGTATTTTCTGAAAAGACCTTTCAAGCACAATGCCTCATTCTCTGCAATGTTCATCTTCAAAAACCAAGAATGGGGAAGGATTAATGGTCCAGGACCCGGCGAATTCGCACTTCCCGGAACAAAGAACAAAGATGTAAAGCCTGTCTTCAAATGTCCCTGTTTTCTACAAAGGAATATAATTTTGCTTCTGTCATCATTTCAAGAAATACTTTCTCCACAATGATTTCTCTTCCAAAGTCAAAGAGTTGAAATCTTGCAGAAAAAAAAAAAAAAAGAAGAGGAAGAAAAAACCCTTGCATTTTCTGGGAAAAAAAAAAAAACCCAAACCCAGCAGCACAGGCTCTTATTTTGCTGGCAGAGGCAGAAATCACTTGAAACAAGAAGAAAGAAGGAGAAGCTGAACATGTTTCAATTAAAAAAACATTATTAGCTCACAAAGGAAGAGATAAAAAAGGCTTTGCTGTCGAGGAGAGCGATGGGGCTGCCTGCTGTGAGCAGTGTCCTCCTGGGCTGGGGAGTGGTGCCCACTGCTGCCAGGGCAGGGCTGGCGTGGCCCTGGGAGTGCCCCAGGCTGTGCCCTGCTGGCCCTGGGAGTGCCCCAGGCTGTGCCCTGGCCCTCCCCAGCATCCCCACTCCCCGGGAAAGGGAAAAATGAGATTGTGAGTTGCTGGCATTTGGAGTTTGGTTCCAAGCCCCTCTTGGCATTTGGAGTTTGGTTCCAAGCCCCTCTTGCCCGGCAGAGGCTGCAGGGGTGGAGAGGGGCTCTGCTGCTCCTCGGGCAGCTGTAGAGGTGGCACTGAGGGTGGCCTTGGTGGCCCCGCTGCTGCCATGCACCGCAGTGCTGGAGGCAGAGGAGTTTGTGTGCAGAGCACTGCTTACCTGTGCACAGGTGGGTGAACCTTGAACCCACGGGGGTTGCACCTGGGATCTGTGTGGCTTTGGTGTGTGGGCACAACCAGGTCTGCTGCCAGGCAGAGCCCCTGCCTGATCACCCAGCGCTTGTTCAGAAGCAGAATTATTTGGACTGAAAGGAAATTCAGATGAATCACAAAAAATCTTGTAAGAAATGAATCCAAACTGTTCTTACTACTCACACTAAGAGCAAACACAACATAAAGAAGATGCTCTGGCAGCATCATGTGGTTGATGGTCACCAGAGAGCTCATTTTTGTGAATATCTCTTAATTTCCAGGCACTTGTTGTGCGCTTATAAATAAGTAATAACATCTCATCTGGAAACAGACACTTAGGAAATGGCATTTCTCAGGCTCTAACATTGCTATGCACAGAACATACTTTGAGGGCAACAATCTGACAAGTTAAATGCCTGGTGATGCCCACAGCTATCCTGGCTGCCCATGAACCCTGTGGCTTTTGAACTTTATTTATTATGGATGATACAACGAGCCTGAGCGCTCCTGAGCAGCGAGGCAGTGCTGAACATAATGAGCACCAGCATCAGCCACCAAGCTGCCGCTGCTGAGATGTTCTCCATGCAGGAGTCACGGTGTCGATCCATCGCTCTGGGCAGTGGCGCACCCGCGGTGTCCCACAGCACTGACTGGCTGTCACTGCCACGTTACTCTGGGAGCTGCTGCTGGGCCACGGGGGGGCACGCCCAGGAGGCCCGGGGGGCCAGCAGCCACAGCCCCCTCATTTGGGGAAGCTCGGGGTGGGTGCTGCGGGGTGCGAGCGGTGGGAAGGCACGGCAGGAGTGCCGTGTTTGTGCTGTCTCCCAGGCAAGTGTCTGGCGGCACTGCAGCGATGAAAGCTGCCCCTTTGGTCTGCTCTCCTCCCTGGCAGGCGCAGAGGGTCCCTCCTGCTGCTGAGGGTCATTGTCCCAGCCCCAGAGGGGCCCCATGGGCTGCTGTGTGTGGCTGAGGGACAGGTGAGCCACACCACACAGCGCCCAGGCACCCCCGCATCTGGCTTGGGACGCCTCTGGGGAAGGTGGGGCAGGAACTGCGGCTTGGTATAATAAATGTAATTTCAATTCCCCTTCCCTCGTCCCTTTCCAATGAGAAGTTGTCTGGATTTTTTTTTTCCCAAACAGTATTTTAACCACAGATCTGTATATCTCCTCTGTTCCGTCTGGATGCTGCTTTTAAGATTTTACACTGTTTTTGGATTGTGAAAGGGTCATTATGAACTCACACCCCAAGCTACAAGATAAATATATAATTGCATATCCCACAGCTCCCTCCCTATCTCATGTAACTGACCTGGCAGGCTCATTCTAATGCTCTTCCTGAAATATTAGTGATGGATCTCACTCAAGTTTCAGAAATGGCAGCACTCTTCAAGGCAAGAAAAGTGGAACCATCTCCTGCCCAGACAAAACAGGACTTTTGTCTGATGTCCAGGTACCTGAGTATGAATTAATCATCAGCCTGCAGTGGAGGAAATGTTCCCATTTGCTCAGCAGCAGAGGGATTCAACTCCTGCTTCATGAATTCTTTATCATTAAATCTTATATATCATGTAAATTAACTTTGAGTGCCTGCAGCTTACTAGCAGGAATGGCGCAGGGTTTCATGGTCAGTTCTCACACCTCTGAGAGCTCATGGTCAGCAGCAAGTGGGGAAATTTAGACACATCTTGTGATTTCAGTTTGGATCACTTGTTCTTCCTGAAGTTTCTGGAGTTTCACCCGGCTGTGACCTCTTGCTGCAGTTGCTCCTGTGGGACCAGAAGGTTCTGGGTGCTGGAGTGGGCAGAGAGGCGACAGGACTGTCCCAGGTTGGGCTGGGAGGGCAGATGGAGCTCAGGCAGGACTGAGGGCCCCATCCTGGGCTGGAGGAAGCTTCTAGGCCCTGGATAGAGCAGGCACAGAGGTGACATTGAGACATTATGGTCTATTGGTTGTGATCTTGGGAATTTGGGGTGCAGAGTGGGAATGGGATGGTCACAGCGTCTCAGACTGGCTGGGGCTGGCAGGGACCTCAGGCTGGCTGGTCCCTGAGCTGCATGGAGAGTTGGCTGTTGAAACAGAAGAGCTCCTAACAGCATCTTATAAACCATTGTGTCCCTGAAATACGGCACAAGATGTGATGTGTGCAGCTATAGCATTGGCTCCATTGGTCATTAGAAAAGGAGATGCTGACAAGCCAAATTTTTAAATGGTGAGGCCCATGGAAGTGGCAAAACGGCCCTGGATTTGGCTCCCTTTTCGAGGAGAATGTGCAGGTACCTGCTGTGAACATTGCAGGGCTTGATGAAATTAATTTGTCGTCTGTTCAGGCAAGTGCCTCTCCAAGACACAGCATCCTGAGCACCCAGGTGTGAGGCTGTGGATGGTTTGGAATAGAATTCAGCTTCATGAAGTCGTGGGGTGCTTGTTGATGCAGAGAGAGAGCTCTGCCTTCTGCCTTTCTGCTAAGCCACTGCTTCTTCAGATCCCTCCTTCCCCTCTGGTGTGTGTCAGGGTGAGTGACCGTGTTCACAGGGGTCCGAGGATGAGGGAAGAGATGAGGATCTGACTCCATGGTTCAGAAGGCTGATTTATTATTATATGATATATGTTACATTAAAACTATACTAAAAGAATAGAAGAAAGGATTTCATCAGAAGGCTGGCTAAGAATAGAAAAAGAAAGAATGATAACAAAGGCTTGTGGCTTGCCTCTGTCCGAACCAGCTGGGCTGTGATTGGCCATTAATTACAAACATCCAACATGGGCCAATCACAGATCCACCTGCTGCATTCCACAGCAGCAGATAATCATTGGTTACATTTTGTTCCCGAGGCCTCTCAGCTTCTCAGGAGGAAAACTCCTAAGGAAAGGATTTTCCATAAAAGATGTCTGTGACAGGGTGTGCTCTGGGCTTGAATCCACCTGAGGGCAATGGCCCTGAACTAAAGGAGGGGACACTCAGACTAGGGATTAGAGGGACACTTGGATTAGGGATTAGGGGGACACTTGGTTTAGGGATCAGAGGGACTGTTTAGATTGTTCCTGGCAGGGTGGGCAGGCCCTGGCACAGCTGGGGCTGCCCCTGGATCCCTGGCAGTGCCCAAGGCCAGGCTGGACACTGGGACACCCTGGGGCAGTGGGAGGTGTCCCTGCCATGGCAGGGGGGGCATTGGAGGGGATTTGAGAGCCCTTCCAACCCAAACCTGTCTGTGACTCTGATCAGACATTTTGCCATTTTCTCAAAACCCTTTGTGTTGCAACTTCCCACGTTCGGATGCAGCTCCAGCTCCAAAGTAGGAGGACAGCTTCAAGGATGGAGTAATACTCTCCCTGCTTTTCTCTCCTGCTTATTGTTTTTTCCAACCAGCAATTCCATCTCGTCTGTACAGATAATTTCTATACAATAAGCCTCGTGGAACAGCTTCGAGTGTTCAGTGTAATGACGGGAGCAGTGAGGCAGCTAGGTAGATAATTTATTTGATTTCAAAATGCTGCCACATTTATACGTGGAAAACTTTAAAGAAAATTAAACTCATTAAAAGCCCCCACATAAATTGTTTTTTGCAACAAAGCAATTAAGAAATCTCGCCTCTCCAGCACGGTGGGCAACATTCTAAATAAAATAAAGCCCAAATTACCTTTTGCTGGAAACAAAGTAAAAGCTATCTCTTGTGACTTAATAAGAAATTGGGGTTTTAGAATTAATACAAAGGTTTAGCAGCTTCCTTCTGTATATGTTGCTAAGCATTTTCCTGAAATTGCCTCAGAAAAAAGCAAACAATGCAGAAGGACCACATCCATGAGAGAGTTTGGGGTTTTTTACCCAACTAAATTACAATGCTTTACAATACAGGAAAAGGAGTCAAGGATTTTATTTTCTTCCGCCAGTACAAGTGTACAGAGGTTTGACAGGGTTTTATTTGGATTTATTTTCATTATCTTAGCTCCAGACTACTCTTTAAAGCCCCCCCACCCCATCCCTGGTTTCTATGGGAACAAAGAAATAACCCTGCAGGAGTGGAGTGCAGAATATGGGGCCTGTCCTGTAAATCCTGGGGAGCAGGATTTACTCAGAGCAGTGTCCCCTAAGGGCTGTCAGGACACTGAGGGTGACACAGTGACCGTGCCTGATGTCCCTGGGGAGCAGGATTTACTCAGAGCAGTGTCCCCTAAGGGCTGTCAGCACACAAAGGGTGACGTGGTGGCTGTGCCCGATGTCCCTGGGGAGCAGCAGGGGTGGCAAAGCTGCAGTGATGGAGGGGCAGGGTGGGATGCTGGCAGCCAGGGGTGACCCCTGCCTGGAGTGACCCCTGCCCAGGGAGTGACCCCTGTGCAAGGAGTGACCCCTGCCTGGAGTGACCCCTGCCCAAGCCGTGACCCCTGCCCAAGCAGTGACCCCTGCCCAAGCAGTGACCCCTACCCAAGGAATGACCCCTGCCCAGAGAGTGACCCCTGCCCAGGGAGTGACCCCTGCCCAAGCAGTGACCCCTGCCCAGGTAGCCCCTGGGAGACGTGGCCACCTCTCTCTGCTCCCTCCTGGGGTGTGCTGGGAGCTGGGGGGCTCTGGTGCACCCCAGGATGGGTCCACACAGTGACAGAAGGGTTTGGGTTGGAAAAGCCCTCTATGAACATCAAGCCCATTGCTAACCCTGCACTGCCGTGTCCTGCCCTGAGCCGCGTCCCCAGGGCTGTCCCCATCCCCGCCCTCATCCCACGGGTGCTGTGGAGGGCCAGGTGCCACTGTGCAGTGTGGTGGCACCATCAGAGCACGTCCCTGGGCTGGGAGAGCCAAGTCAGAGGGAGGATGCTGAACAGGTCATTTATAAATTGCAGTTGTGTAGAGGAAATATGAATGTACTGAGAGGTTCCTGCTGGATAAAGCTGTTCCTGCCCCTCTTGGAACGACCCTGATGGAGAACCCCTCTCTCCTGGCAGGGTCTGTGCTGCTCTGGGAAGAGCTGAAGAAGGACGGGACACATTCAGCTCCTCTTGGATCTCCACCACCATCCCTGCCAGGCCCAGTGTCTGGAGAGTGCTGTTGTGGGATGACAGGCTGCTCCACGCAGCACTGGAGCTCTGCAGACCTGATCCACACAGAAGAGCCTTCCTTTGCCCTGCGTGTGACCAGGAAAAGCTCCACGGGCCAGGGCAGCAGCTCTGGAGCAGGGAGCCATGCAGCCTGGGCTCTGCAAGCCTTTGGAAGGCGGCCAGTCCCGAAGGGTCCCTCCCAAATCTACTTAATTGCATGAAATAAGATGAAAAGACAGGCTAATGAGAAACCCCATCTGCCAGCCAGCTAAAATTAAGGCTGCCTTCTTCAGTGAAATGTGCTCAGATATCTGTATTCCTTTAATATCTCCTCAGATGGCCGAGCAGGTTTCAGACACGGAGCGGTGCTGCTCTCAGCTCTGGTTTTTTCCTTAGTTTTCCTAGTTTGCCCCTGAACAGCAGGGGAAGTGGAAAAATTGGCTGAAGGATTCTGTTTCAGCATGAACTTATTTTAGAGAGCATCAGCTCATAAAGCTGCCGTCCAACCTGCTCATTATTACATTATATTACGTGATTCAGTGATTCATGATATCAAATTGGTTACGGATGGATGTAGCAGGTGGTCTCAGGGCACTTTTGAACTTGCTAGAAGAAACTGGGACAGAAATTGAAAAGAAGAGAATTTTCAGAACAGCCCTGAGGGTATTTGTATGGCAAAGGAGATACACAGGGGAAGCTCTTTACTTTCCTGGTCTGCCCAGTGCTCCCCTGAAACCCCTGTGTCCCAAAGCAGCTGATTTGTTTGGTTCACCTTTCTAATCACTCTCCTGGAGCTCATGGGCAGATGTCTCTTGCTGCACAGGGTTGAGCAGCGAGCACCCACGCCCTGAGGGCTCAGGGGAGGGCTCTGGCTGAGGAGGGGGCACGGCACAAAGGGCGCATCTGTGTCCCTCTGCGTGGCACCGAGAGAGGGGCAGCGCCAGGCTGCAGGGAGGGCGCTGAAGCCTGACAGGCGCCTTGCCAGCTGCAGCTGGGTGTGGGCTGGAGCTGCCGCCCCGCACCAGCATCCCTCCTCGTGCTGCAGCCCAGCCCAGGTGCTGAGTGCACAGACATCTGTCACACACATCTTTTATGGGAAATCCTTTCCTTGGGAGTTTTCCTCCTGAGAAGCTGAGAGGCCTCAGGAACAAAATGTAACCAATGCTTATCTGCTGCTGTGGAATGCAGCAGGTGCATCTGTGATTGGTCTCATGGGGTTGTTTCTAATTAATGGCCAATCACAGCCCAGCTGGCTCGGACTCTCTGTCCCAGCCACAAACCTTTGTTATCATTCTTTCTTTTTCTATTCTTATCTAGCCTTCTGATGAAACCTTTTCTTCTATTCTTTTAGTATAGTTTTAATGTAATATATATCATAAAATAATAAATCAGCCTTCTGAACCATGGAGTCAGATCCTCGTCTCTTCCCTCATCCAAGAACCCCTGTGAACACCGTCACAGACATCTCTTCATTTTATCCACCCAGCGTGGACATCAGGAACCACCTGGCAAGTCAGCAAAAGTTCCAGCAGTGTCAAGTCATGGACAGAAATGGAGAATCTGTCAAAACCTAGAAACAAATAATCACCAAACAGCTCGTAGTACCTGAGGACTGTGCAAGGACAAGTTCTTAAAGCAAACTGTGCACATCTTTGGAAAACACATATTGATCTCGACCATGCCAATTGAGAAATAAATGTCTAATCACTGTTTCATGGATTAAGACCGAGGGAAAATGTATTTTTTCTCTCTCCACACCTATTGTTCAAACAAAGTAGTCTCAGTTAATCAATCTTGTGATAATAGCTTTCAGGGCAACAGTGTGATTGAAATTCATCTTTCTTTATTTTTCCATACCACAATGCAAAAAGAGCCGGGGAGGCAGGAACACAATTACAGCAATCTACTTTGAAATGGCAATTATTTTAGGGCTGGGCTTTCTGAGGTGGTTCTCTTTCAGAACCCAGATTTTCTGCCACGTGTAAAGCTCTCTTGGGAAGCGTTTAAGCCCAGTTACCAATTGCAGCCCTGGCATCAGGGATTCTGTTGGCTCTGGTGAATGCCTGAAGTGAGGAATGGGTGTGTGCCACTGAGTAGGGAATGATGTGCCTGCCTGCCCAAGCCGTAGAAATTGACCTGAAACGTTTGCTTTCGCTTTGTCTTGGAGCAGGGTCAGGAGCAGGGAGGCACCTGGAGTCAGGGCAAACTGCTGGGGAGCCGGATTATTCCTGGGGGAATGCATTTGTGTCCCTTCTTCTGCCCCAGGATGGAGCTGTGCAAATGAACCCCTCCCCGAAGGAATCCACTCCCCGGAGGGGCTGGGCACAGGGCAGGGAGGAGACTTGGTCCTGCAGATGGAGAGGAACGCTGGGGGGAAAAATCCTCACACTTAAGAATGAAAGCTGAGGCTAAAGTGAGGAACGCTGGTGGAGCTGAGAGAGCCTGCACAATATGATAAGAGCATGTTTTTAAGGAGTTCTCATTTTGGTGAAAATTAGGTTTGGATCCTCATCAGTGTATTCAGGAGAAAAATATGACTGTAATGTCTATAGAAGAGAGATAAAAAGGAGATCTGCTGAAGGAGAAGTAATGAATTTACACTTCCAACATCCATTCTGAGGTGCAGAAGATACATTACTCTACATTATGCCTATATTAGACTTAAACAAATTTCATTATGAAAACAAGATTAGAGGAGAGCAGAGCAATTTGAAAACAGCCAGTAATTATATGATTGCTTAAAATAAAGAGCTTTCAGGGTCGTAATACATGTACTTTTGGATAACCATATATAAAATCCATATTAAAATGATGTAAGGGGACAGCATTAAATCCACTAGAGTGCAGGGTTTGGGACTGCCTTTAACCCCTCCTGTCCCTCTCTACTGGGCCACAATCCAGCTGCCTCGTGGGAAACAATGAGGGTGAATCCCATTTATTGGGGGAAAGAAGTGATACCCAGGAAAGGTCCAGCACGGTGGCAGGTGCTGTGATTGCAGACTGGCACCAGGAGAGCCGTGCTGTGGCTCTGTGCTCAGCTCCCTGACAGTGCCCACAGCTCCTGCCCTGCTCCTCCCCAGCCATTGCTGCCCCCAGGCCCCCCCACCCCAGCAGCAAAGATGCTGCAGTCTAAATAATGAGCAGGCACCACTGTTGCCACACAGAAAATCTCATTGTGAGGATCTAACAGCCATCCTCTCCTCCAAAATGTGTTGCCTTGCAGAATTCACTCAAATTGTTGTTATGCAAAGTCACTTGGTGCCAGAGTTGCGCTTTGGGCCTTTCTGCTGTCAGGCTGAGATCTTTCTTGCTAAAGCAGCATCTGGAATGGAGTGTCAGGATGTCTGCAGTAGGACCTTCACCTGTTAGCCACACAGGAACTCTGCAGCTCATTTTAGTCAGTGTTTTGTGCAACCTGTGCATGTAAGTAGGATGGAGAATGCAACCTGCTGATTCTTAAAATATTGCTCCTGGAGCATTCCAGATCTTGTCTCTTTAGTGAGATGGAGTGGCAGGCACAGCTTAAACACCAGGACAGGAGGAGGGTCCCTGGAGCAGGGAGGGACCAGCTCAGGGCTGCTCTGACACCTCTAACCCAGCTCTGACAGCTCTAACCCAGCTCTAACATCTCTAACCCAGCTCAAACAGCTGCAACCCAGCTCTAACATCTCTAACCCAGCTGTAACAGCTCTAACCCAGCTCTGACAGCTCTAACGCAGCTCTAACCCAGCTCTAACCCAGCTCTAACATCTCTAACCCAGCTGTAACAGCTCTAACCCAGCTCTGACAGCTCTAATGCAGCTCTAACCCAGCTGTAACCCAGCTCTAACATCTCTAACCCAGCTCTGACAGCTCTAACCCAGCTCTGACAGCTCTAACGCAGCTCTAACCCAGCTGTAACCCAGCTCTAACATCTCTAACCCAGCTCTGACAGCTCTAACCCAGCTCTAACATCTCTAACCCAGCTCTAACAGCTCTAACCCAGCTCTAACCCAGCTGTAACAGCTCTAACCCAGCTCTAACAGCTCTAACCCAGCTCTAACCCAGCTGTAACAGCTCTAACCCAGCTCTAACAGCTCTAACCCAGCTCTAACCCATCTCTAACAGCTCTAACCCAGCTATAACAGCTCTAACCCAGCTCTAACCCAGCTCTAACAGCTCTAACCCAGCTCTAACAAAGCTCTAACAGCTCCATCTAACCCAGCTCTAACCCAACTCTAACCCAGCTCTAACCCAGCTCTAACCCAGCTCTAACCCAGCTCTAACCCAGCTCTAACAGCTCTAATAGCTGTAACCCAGCTCTAACCCAGCTCTAACCCAGCTCTAACAGCTCTAACCCAGCTCTAACCCAGCTCTAACAGCTCCAGGGTTTCTTGATGCTTGGGCAAGACCTCAACCTGGGCTTGGGCTAAAAGGGTCCTTCCAGTCTGGGTGCTCAGAGAGCCAGGACAAGTGTGGGTGAACAGCACAGAAATCTTTTCAGAAATTCTATTTATTCCTTGGGATACATTGATGCAAAATGCTAGCACAAAGCCCATTTCCCCAAAAGGCACTTATAAATCAGATTCATGCCACGATGAACAAACACAGAAGATTGTAAAAATCACCCGAATGTGCAAAACTTATGAAAGTCCCAAAGAAATGAAAGGAAGATCTGGCTGCAATAACAGTTCAGTCAGCTCTGCTAAGTGCACTGCCTGCAGCAAATAGGCAGTTGCCAATATTTATGTTATTGCTCTCTCTCTCTTATTCTTCTGGGTAAGCCTACCCATCACTCCAGACTGACACCAGCAGTAAAACCCCCAAATCTGAGTGAAACTGAGATTCACTGCAGCCAGCTCTATTTATTACCTCTGGCTGTTAACAAATCACCTGCTCCATGTTTGATTCACTATCTTTGTAGGCACGTAACGTGGATTGACTGGTTTCCAATTCCCCTGGCCCCCCTTTTTAAAAATAAATACTCCTGTTCCTTTCCCAGCCCGCTGGGACACGCGAGAGCTCTCCAAGATAATCAGGAACACAAGTGATTGCTTCCCTGAGTTCCCCAGGTTTGCCTGGGTAAATGTCACAAGTCTTCCTGCCTTTGATTAGCATCTCATTTCATTTAAATATTTATTGATCTTTTATCTCCCTGTTTTGGTGCGGGCTCCTGGCACCTTGCTGCAGAGCTGTGAGTGCCCAGCAGCAGAGCAGGTGGCCAAAGCCACGCAGAGCCACGCGTGCAGGAACAAGCAGGGACAAGGCAGGAACAACCCTTCAGCAGCCTGGAAATTCTTTTTGTAAGGCAAGCAGGGACTGGGATTTTTCTGGTGGGAGATAAGGAGGTCACTGACAGCTCCTCAGGTCATCTCTATTACATTTTTAACTCCCTGGATGTTGCAAATATTTTTTCTACTGTCAACAACTCCTCAGTTAAACATAAAAGATCTTTTGGGCAGTGCTTTCCAATCACTCAAACATGGCTGCAACTTCATTCCAGCTATCCCATCCATGAGTGAGGCAGAAACCATGTCCAGCAGTGTCCAGAGGAAGTTTCCACACCTTTTTCCTCTCACATTCCATACTAACTTAGTAAGTTACAGGTGTGCAGTTGTGAGTATCTTGGTTTTACCTAATTTCAACAAAGAAATTAATGGAATGGATTTTGGTATTTAGGCAAGGATTATTAACAAGCAAAAGGATTTAATTTTCTAAGCAGGCTCTTGGCCCTTGCCTGTTGGAGAGCAGAGGTGTCCAGCAGGAAGGGCAGCTAAGGGAGGGTTTGCACTGAGGTTTTGCCTCCATGGCTTTACCTTCTTTTGGTTCAAGAAATGCCATCAAATGAGCTACAGATTCCGCGGGTGTCCAGGATGAGCAGGGACACTCCACAGGTGCTCAGCAGGGTGGTGTGTTTCTTACCAGCCCAGATGTCTCTTTGAATTCCTTCTGCTGCAGCCTGAAAGTGCTCTTGGCCCTTGGATCTAAGGGCAGAAATGGAAAAATGTGACTGAATCCTGATGGTTAATTGCACATCTTGGGACAGTGGATTTTCTTACGTACTCTTCATTTCAATCTAAAGACATTTTAATTAATAGACTTTTTAGAAAAGGCTTTTTATATTCTACAGGCCTATAATTTCAGGTCTGTGAAAATATCTGCTTGCATATGAAACAAGAGCAGAAAGAGGAAGAGATCTTGACCTTTTGGACTTTGATTGCCAAAGCACCATGAGATGAAAATCATGGAATCACAGAATGGTTTGGGTTGGAAGAGACCTTAATGACCACCTTGTTCCACCCCTCTGCATTATCCTAAGACTCAATGTGCAATTAGGACATAACACCATGTCCTTTTGCTTCATACTCACTGGTGTCTTAGTTATCAGGGATCACTAATGTGAGCTTTGCTTGAGTGAGGTCAGTGTTGTGGCCCTTGGGTGTCCAGATAATTTCTCTTAACCTTGACATTATCTATGAGACTGTAAAAGGCCACAACTCCAGGTCAAAGTAGTGTTAAAGCATTTCTCTTTCCTCTCTGAAAATTAAAAATATGAGAAAACTTATTTTTTCCTTCTAGGAGTGTGAGAACAGACACTGCCCCTCTCTGCTGCCCCCGTGTGATCCCACCCCACAGAGCTGACACAGGGCATGGCCAGGGGCTCACAGGTGACCCTGCCTGGCCCTGCACTTTCACATTGCAGACACTTAAAGCAGTTTTATTTTAGCAAAATTGCCCCTTCCCTCCATTCTGAGGCTCTAACACAGAGCAGGACCAGGCTGTCCAGGGGTGCTGCACTGTCCTCGCTGATGCCCAAACCTGTTTTTAATGAAATCCCAGTGAATCCTGGTGTGTTAGAGCCTGCAGCTCCCAGGCACACATTTCTGCATCCTTCCAAATCAAAATGTAGGATAACAATAATCCAAGCCAAATGTGCCCCCAGCCTCAGAGCCCAGAATGCCAAGCTCAGAAAAGACAATTTAAAATGATGGCAGTTCTCCACCTCGACAGACTCATTTCCTAATTCTGACCAACAAAAGGCTCTCTCCTGATTTGTTTAGATGCTGTAATTGCAGAAGTCACTGGCAAATCAAGCGTAAAAGTGCAAAGGTGTGGGGAAAAGTCTTTCTATTGGAGAAACCCCATGATAAGTGATCTACTTGCAGTGCAGCCTGGGTTTTTTATTAGAGTATTTACCATTAACTCTATCCCTAGTGGCCAATTACTGTCCTTTTTATGTCTCTTTATTGTGAGACGCAGAGAACACTGTGCAAACAAACCCCTTCTGATATTGCTCAGCAATTATCCCTGGGATCACAGGCCTTTCTGTGTTTGCAGTGTCTGCAGAACCCCGTGGAGCTCTGTGGAACCCCACTGGTCCCTGGGGCAGCCCGGCCCCAGCTCCTGCTCCTGCTGCAGCCCCAGCACCTCCCTCTGGCCGCTGCACTGCCAGGCTGCAGGCACCGGGGATCCTCTGGCTTTTGCGGCATCCTGCCGCTGCTCTGGCCAGCATCAGCCCTGTCCGGATGTTGAAGATTGCATGCAAGGTGTTTTCCATTACCATCTGTGTGGCAGGTTACCTTTGTCAAGTGAGCAGTTTGCCTTATCTCTCTCTTTGAATGACCACATTCACACCTCCCTCGGGAGGGGACATTGCTGATAACAGACTATTGAATATCAGTGCATGACTGATAAGAACTGTAACATCCCATTGGGAGATGCTCCGCCCAGAGGGAGGAGCCAAGCATTCCTACCCAGATATAATCCAGAGGTTTTGAGACACCAGCACGGCTTTCTCTACGGGATTCCCCAGAGGAACAGCAGCTGCGTCTTCCTCCACTGCATCTCCAGAGGAAGAACACATCCTTCTCTACAGAACCTCCTTGCTCCAACAGAACCACACCTGATACTTCAGAGGGCTGTAGCCACATTTCCAATGGGACTGCCACCAACACCCTGACCCACAGGGTGTCAGGTTGGGCTCTGACTCTGTCAGTGTTGTTCTAGTGGACTGCATTGTTCATTTTATCCTTTTCTTTTTTTTCCTTTCCCTATTAAAGAACTGTTATTTCCTGCTCCCATATCTTTGCCTGAGAGCCCCTTAATTTAAAATTTATACCAATTGGGAGGGGTGAGGAGGGTTTATGTTCTCCATTTCAGGGAGGCTCCTGCCTTCCTTAGCAGACTCGTGTCTTTCCAAACCAAGACACCTGAATCCTTTGGAATCCAGCTGGAGCATGTCCAGCCCAGCCCAGGGCACTGGCTGGGTGCATCCCTACCTCCACTGGGAGAAATTCCTGGATTTGGGCTATAAAAGTGTTTTCCACCAGTTTGTTTTCCCCCAGTATTGTGACCCACGGGTGGGACAGTCCTAGAAGGAGGTGCAAATCATGTGGCACATCCTCTTCTAAGTTGCATCAGTTTGGTGGCAGGTGCTACAGGAGCAGTGAGATCTAAACAGCCCTTTGGATATCAGTGACAATGCACTGTGGTGAAAGAAAATTCTTACAGAGTCCTTTAAAACTGGTCTAATAGATATTAAACTAAAAACTAACATCCTTTTGCTTGGTGCTGGCATGTCCTTCCTGCAGGGCTGCAGGCTGCTTGGAGGTGCACTGCTGTTCCTGTGAGCCCCGGGGGCACAGAGCTGTGACACAGGGCTGGTGCCACCCTCGGGGACAGCCCAGGGTGTCCTGGAGCAGGTGCTGGGTCACAGAGAGCCCAGAGGGGCTGCTGGGGAGGGAAATAAACCCCGGCGTGGGATCAGCAGGGCTGCTCCTGGGTGGGGATGCTGTGCCTCAGCGGGGGCTGTGCAGAGGCTGCAGGGCAGCCCCACAGCAGCAGCGTGGCTGTTCCTGTGGAGCAGTCCCAGCCCCACAGCAGCAGTGTGGCTGTCCCTGCTGTTGTGCGGGTGCACAGAGCTGTCCCTGTCGCCCCGAATGTCCCCAGCGCTGTGTGGGCTGTGGTGGCAGGGAAGGCCAGCAGCTCCTGGCCATGACGGACGCGTTCAATACAGCGGCTCAGTGTATTGCCTGGCCGTGGCTCGCACTGAAGATAGGGCACATCTCAGCTACATTTAGGAAACAACCTCATGGCAACAGCAGCTGCTCCCTCCTCCAGAGGCACCTCCTGCCCAGCACGGGGCGGAGTGGGCGTGCTGGGTGAATTAAAAACATGGGCAGGAGACTTTTCTCTTTTTTAATGCCTTTATTTAAGGTGACCAGCTCGGGCGGGGAGAACTGATAGGTCCGCGCTCACGCCGCCACTCCCAAGCGTGACAAGGAGCAGAACGAGGCAGA
>NW_005054529.1:331196-333483 GCF_000277835.1 Geospiza fortis
CAGCTGTGCCCACTGGTCTGTAAGCAGATTTCGGCATTTCACCCTCACGAGAGAATCAGGAAAATCCCTCGTTCCCTTTTTCAGCTTGACTCCCAGGGTCCCGCCTCTAGCCGGGGTCCTTCCGTAGCTAGGGCGAGGGGCAAAAGAGGGTCTCAGCCTCTCTGCAGGCTCTGGGCTTTGTTCCTCACGTCCAGATATCACTTTGATCTCTTAATTCTGCGTTGGCTCGTTGTTTTTGGGGTCTTTTGGTAAGTTTGGTGGCGTGGCTTTCCCGTGGCATGCTGGCTCCGAGGTCATTTGCATGCCCTCCGATGCGCCCTCCTTTCACTGTCACCCACCTGGCAGCGGGCAGGGTGGTACTGGCAAAAGGAGGGATTCTTAACCATCAACCACAGGTAGTTAACGAAAACGACTGGTGATTACAATAACAAACAGTTAGAACTCCACCCTGGCAGCAACTGGTCCAACCTGTTCACTCTGCAACCTTTTTCAAAAATTGGCAGCTTTTTCTACCCATAACACGGGGCAGGATGGTCACTGTCACCAGAGGGATGTCTCACTGCCATCACAGGGGTGTCTCCTTCCAGCAGCTCAGCCCCAAAGGCTGCACGGGCAATGAGCCACTCAGGGCTGCTGGAGAGCAGCCTCTGAAATCTGTGTTCTTGTACAAAGCTAAACTGCAAAGCACGGGAAGCAGCGGGGGAACACCTCGCTCCCAGGGATGGGACTTAAATATTCGCACTCAAGGGCTGCTTTGGCAGATCCACTCTGACCTCATTCTAGTCTACATTCACGTATGTTATTTTTGGGTTCCCAATTTTGACCTTGGTGATGGCGGGTCGTGCAGAAATACTTTGTAAAGACAATTGCATATACATGAAGACAAATAAAAAGTGCTGCAGCTGTTTGTCAGGCTGATCTGGCTTTTTATACACAGTGTCTATCAACTGGTACCCTGATTTTTTATTTCACCTTAGCATAAGGTATTTTTATGTTAACCAGCGCTCCAACATAGATAAAGAGGACAGTGTCCAGCCTAACCCCCTGCCCCAAGCCTTCCTAAAACCCCAAATCCACAAAGGAATCCCACCCTTGCATATCACCATAGTTACCTGACAAAAACCCCACCATGTGCTCGGGGAGGCTGTTACTGGTGAGGAGGTCTCGTTATGCTGAGATACCTTGTGGATTTAATGTGCACTTATGAACTATTCATGTTCAAAATAAAAATACATAAAGAATGGTAAAATGCAGACCCAAAAGCATTTTCCATTATGCAGTATCCAGCATTTCAGTGCTCCTGTAATGTCTGGGCTCACAGATTGCAGGTCTATTATTTACAATAGCAAATGGAATTTAGAAAAACATTCCAGAAGGAAATATGCCTTTTGCAGTGTATTGTTTCAAAATGATCAATTACTAACACGCATTTCAAGTCTATGAATTTATTTACTGTTGTCTTGAAAAGCTCTTGAAGATGGACCAAGAAAAGCAATCTGGTGTTTGTACCCCTGGGGAGATTTTGCCAAAGTGCAGATGGTACCACAAACAGTGGGGCCACAGGACCAGGGCAGTGATTGCCCCCTGTGCTGGCACATCTGGGGCATTTGCTGGGGTCAGTTCTGGGCTCTCTGAGTCCTCCCTGCTGGCTTGGCAAAAACATAAACAGCAGCAAGTGAACACACCTCTAACAAAACTGAATTTTGCTGAGCGGAACCTGAAATCCCAGTGCTGGAGCTGAGTGCTTTCCAAAGAGTGTGATATGTGAGGAAAAGCTTTTAAAGACGAGCAGAACCAGAGTTTCACCTGAAGGCAAACCATTCTGGAGGGGTGTGACTTGTATCCCTCTGTGGGGAGGCTTTCTGGGCCCGCAGGCCACAAAGAGGATGCTCAGGGAGGAGAGAAGACCCTGAAGCAAACTGTTCCTGAAGGATCCGGGGTGAGGACCTGGAATCGCTGCAGTTCCCAGATCCCTGGCTGAGAAATTCCATCTAGGGGAATTGCAAAGGAACGTGATTCTGCCCGTCCTTACAGAAATAGGTACAGAACTGCTCCTGCTGGAGAGCTCGCGCTGACCCGGTGGGATGGAGGAGTGGTGCTGAGATGGGCCTTGGCTGCTGTTCACAGGCTTTCCCCTCCCAGGAGAGGCTCCCAGGGCTGGGCATGGGGCAGGACATCCTTTCCAGGCCCCATTGCTTGTGCCAGTGGCAGGGCTGGACCTGGGTGGGGAGCACCGAGCTTGGGGTGCACGGGGGGGCAGCCTGGAGGGGCCAGGAGGGAGCTGGGG
>NW_005054529.1:333507-357323 GCF_000277835.1 Geospiza fortis
CCCACGAGCACCCTGGGGCTCCCACATTGCCCAGGAGGGAGCTGGGGGACTGGGGGGCTCAGGGCTCCCAGGAGCTCCCCGGGGCTCCCACATTGCCCAGGGCGCTGCTCCCCAGCTCCCGTGGGGTCACACCTGGCCAGTGCTGCTCTCCGAGCTCACATCTCCTCACCAAGGCCCCAGAACCTTCTCTGTTTTACCTCTGCTGCTGCCACAGGCAGTTAGCAATGGGAGGTCAGCAGGAGCTACTAGAACTGGAAATAAAAGCCGTCTGAAACGTCTAAATATTGACTCTGCTTTCTGCCAGTGGCATCAGGAAGTCTCCTCTCCCACGTCAGAGCCCAGGACTGCCATGTCAGACGTGGAGGCAGCACAGCTCTGGTAATTAAAAATGGCCTTCCTGCTACAGCTCTTGTAACTGAGAAGTACTTAAAAGGAGCTAAAAATCAGACTGAAGCTGTTCCATTGTTTTTCTTCTCATGTTGGTGCTGAAAATCTGGCAAGTCTTTAAAGGTAAGGAGATGTTGCAGCAAAGCCTGTGTCCACTGTTAGTTGAATCTATTGAAAAATAAAGTGCACATTAAAGAGTTTTAACTTTATCCTAGGAAAAAAATATTTTTTTTGGCAATGTGAAAAAATGTTCCTGCAGTCTTTAATCTTTTCCTGTTTTACTCAACCAGCCCTGCAGTAACTGCTGATGGCTGAACCACCTCTTCCTGTGAAAGAGGAATATGCAAATCCCCCACTGATCAATACTTTTACTGGAACAAAAATCTCTAAAGCTTAATCAATTTAAAATATAATCCAATCCTTTTAATTTGATAAAGGGCCCTTTTGCCCATCCTTCACGCAGGTACCTGTTCTGTGTTCCAGTAAGGATTCATCAGCCCTGGGTGGCTCTGGGCTGGGGAAGGCTTCCCAGCAAGGCCCCAGCTGCAGAGGGTGAGGTGCTCCCCACACACCACCCCAGTCTGGGGGCTTGGAACTGAGCCTCTCCTCTCCTCTCCTCTCCTCTCCTCTCCACCCTGGATAAACACGTGTGAATTGATATCAAGTGTCTCACAAATCAATGCTGACTTTTTGTTTTCCCTTTGTTTCCTTGCAAGGACCTGCAGTTGGTTCCCTTGTTTATCTGGTGTTTTCCTGGGAACTGGAGTTGAGTTCCTGCAGGTTGTGGCTCTGCTGGCGACCTTTTGTGCCTGTGCAGGACTGCTTCCCAGGGAGAGTACCAGAGGGCAATTAAATCTCAGCCTGAGTCAGGTGTCTGAGCACATCACCTTCTGCTCCTTCTGACTGATGCTCACAGAGAGTGGCAAGGAAAGTTTTCTGTAATTTTCCACTTCCCATCACTCTGAGACTTGAAAGCTGATGAGGTCAAATGGCCTCTCTTACCAAACACTGGATTAAGAATTAAGCAAGTCAGAATTATTTACTTCAGATCTGTGGAGATGTGAAAGAAATATAAGAATGATCTTGCCAAAGTTTGGTTGTAAACTGAATCCTGCAGAAACACATTCTGCCAATCAGGCAACAAAAAGTGAGTTGAAAACTCTGCTGCCATGTTACAGCACAGCACGTGCTTGTGCAGCCTGGGAACCCAGCGCGAGGCTGGGGTGGGGGCAGCATTTTAATGCAAATCCCAGAAACTCCAGGGTCAAATTCGGGTTGTTTTCTGATTTCCATTTCTTCTCAGTTTGAATAAACCTCAACAGAGGAATTTCAGGGAGCTCTTTGCTGCTGCAGGCTCTGGCAGTGTGTCCCAGAGGAGCAGGGGATCCTGTGCCAGCTGTGCCCGCCATGGACACGAGGGCAGGGAGCAGCAGAGGTGCTGCACACCGTCAGGAGGTGGGAGAGGGCAGCTTTGAGCAGGAGGCAGGAGGGCTGGGGTGCTGGGTGCCCACGGGCTGCAGGAGAGCCCCAGGGGAGCCAGAGCAGCCCTTCCCTGGTGCCACAGAGCTGGTGTCACCGCCCTGGGCTGCTGCTGCCCTGGTCTGTCAAGGGCACGTGCCTGCCTGGCACAGGGCTTGGCTGCAGAGAGCCCTTGGGACCGAGGGAGGAGCTGCTCCCACCTGCTGCGGGCAGCTGCTGGCAGGGCCCTGCTGGAGCCAGGGCTCCGTGGGGCACGGTGGGGAGTGAGGGGCACACAGGGAGTCTGTCCAGCCCTGACACCCCCAGAGCAGCACCGGGTGACCTCGGTGCCCCTGAGCCGGCTGTGGGCACGGCTCCTCTGGTGCCACACACGGGGCTCGCTGCCCAGAGCTGCCCTCAGCACCCCTCTCCCCCTGCCCCTCCTCATTCCCTTCTGCCCCTTGCAAAAGCCTCACAAATGGGAGAATGACACAGCCCTGGAAGCATCACACACAGCAAACTCATCTCATTAATCAGCCACACAAACACTGGTGCGTGCAGCCCCGGCTGCGCAGGCCTTCTGTGCCCCTGCAAGCGCAGGAAATGCGCAGGAAGCACCAAATCTGTCTGCAGACAGCACGGGGAGAACGAAACCCCACATGGTCTGACAGGTTTTGGGGAGCGCTGGTGTGTGCAGAGCGTAAAGCCATGCGTGGGTGCAGTGCTGCGCCCCAGGGTGGGCAGTGAGTGCCCAGGGCTCCTCTGGGGCTCTGCACGCCAGGGATGCTCCATCCAGGGCTCTCTGCAGGGCTGTCTCTGTCCCTCCCCTGGGCTGGGGCACTTTGCTGCTCCCTCCTCCCTCAGCTGGCTGTGAGGGAGCGAGGTTAGCCAGGTGTGCTTGTGCCTGACTGAATCCCAGCGTTTCCTGAGGTTCTGGAAGTGAGGAAAAACCCACCGTGGAACGCCTTAGATTACACGATTTGAGTGTTCTTATCTGTCCTGTAATTCTTTCTCCCTCTGATAATGGCAACATATTTAAGAACCCAAAGAGACTTAACTAAAATTGCATCTTTTGTTGATAGGCACTTAAATAGCCTGCTTGCTTTCTTCTTTTTTTTTTTTAAACAAGAACCTATGTGGACGAATTATACTCGAGTTGCAATCAATAGTTCTGGGGAAAACAGATATTGGCTTTTGAAGCCAGGGCTCATTAGCTGGATCCAAGAAAGAGGTTGTATCCTTGGCGTAAAGAACCCGCACAGAGAAGATGCAGGATCCCATCTCTCTGGTTCAGAAACTGCTTCCAGAATTTGGGAATAGGTTTCCCACATGCATACATGCCTGTGCCTGTGTGCCAAATGGAGACAGTAAAGCTGCAGCACCACCCTTGCACTGTGGGCAGTGTTAATTGAATGTTAATTCCCAGGACATTCTAGTGCACAAGTCTCCACTTTTTCTGCCCCATATGTTCTCCACTCTCTTTCCTGCCCCACTCTTCAGCCACAGCTGCAGTGATGATGTTCTGGGTACTGTGAGGCAGGAAAATGTGATGTCCTACCAGCAAACCAGAGACAAACATCCAGGTATGTAGGAACCATAGAATCACAGAATCCCAGCCTGGTTTGGGTTGAAGGGACCCCAAATCCCACCCAGTGCCACCCCTGCCATGGCAGGGACACCTCCCACTGTCCCAGGTGCTCCAGCCCCAGTGTCCAGCCTGGCCTTGGGCCGGGGATCCACAGCTGCTCTGGGCACCCTGCGCCAGGGCCTGCCCACCCTCACAGGGAACAATTCCCAATTCCCAATCTCCCATCTAAATCCACCCTCCTGCACTTCAGGCTCCTAAGTATTTATTTGGAGGGTTTGGTTCGTTCCTCAGTGCAGCAGACAGCTTGCTCTGGCTATTTACAGCTCTGGCTCTGCAGCCTGACCCTCGTGGGGACCCTTGGCCCTCTGTGCTTGCCAGAGCCCCGGGGCTGGGAGCCCTTCTAGCACAAACACGTCTGTCTGAGCACCAAACACATCCCCAGCCGCTTCTGCAGCCTGTGACTGGCAAATCTGCTTGCTGTTGATATTGTCACAGCAAGAGCTGACCTGTAGATCCTAAGAAGAAACAAAATGGGTGGAAATATGGCCTCACTTATTTACAAATGTGATTAATTATCTGCAAGCAAATTTTGTTGTCACAGATCTGATTTGTGCTTCTCCTCAGACATGCTGAGCCTTTTTGTGTTCACACTGGCAAACACGTGAACCCTCCAGTCGGATGACATGTGTCACTTAAACCCAGCCCGGATCAGGGTTTGATGTGTGTCAACACATTTGGAGCTGTTAAATGTGAAGGAGTTTCTCTGCAGCGCCTCAGTTGCCAAGGGAAGGCAGAGGGTGTCGTGGCTTTTAAAGCCAAACCCAAACACTGCCGGGTTACCCACCCCGTGGCACAGCACCCCGGAGTGTTTATTGATGTGTTCACGGGCTGACATTGGTGCTTTAGCAAACATTCTGTGGCTGGGGGGGATCAGCCCCTGCTCTGGCTTCCATGAGCTCCTCCTTGGCTCCTTCAGCCTCAGCACCCCAGGGTGCCCCCTCCTCATGCCCTGGGGTCCCTGCTCCCCTGGGCACTGTGGGATGGACTGGCCTGAGCTGCTCCCACCAGGCTCCACCCCTGGGGTGCCTGCTGCCAGGGCCAGCACCCCAGGACATTGTCACAGACATCTTTCCATGTAAAACCCTTTCCTTGGGAGTTTTCCTCCTGAGAAGCTGAGAGGCCTCAGGAGCAAAATGTAAACAGTGGTTATCTGCTGCTGTGGAATGCAACAGGTGCGTCTGTGATTGGTCTCATGTGGTTGTTTCTAATTAATGGCCAGTCACAGTCAGCTGGCTCAGACTCTCTGTCCAAGACACAAGCCTTTGTTATCATTCTTTCTTATTCTATTCTTAGCTAGCCTTCTGATGAAATCCTTTCTTCTATTCTTTTAGTATAGTTTTAATGTAATATATATCATAAAATAATAAATCACCCTTCTGAAACATGGAGTCAGATCCTCGTCTCTTCTCTCATCCTAAGACCTCTGCAAACACAGTCACAGGACATGGCAATGTCCCTGCCCCAATGGGGACAAAGGGCACACCAAACGGGGAAGGAGCTCTGAGCGTGGTGCCCTCTCCCTTCCATGGGGGCTTTTGGCATTATCTTTCAGTTTATTATACTGCATTTAGAGCAGATTAGATTGCAAAATATGTGCAATCTGCCACTAATTTTGGAAGGGCGAGGGACATGAGCAAGGAGGGTGAGCCAGAAAGCCTCTCTCTGAGCAGCACTGCCAGGGACACAGGAATTGGGAATTGTTCCTGGCAGGGTGGGCAGGCCCTGCAAGAGAATTCCCAGGGAAGCTGTGGCTGCCCCTGGATCCCTGGCAGTGCCCCAGGCCAGGCTGGACACTGGGGCTGGAGCACCTGGGGCAGTGGGAGGTGCCCCTGCCATGACAGGGATTGATGATATTGAAGGTGCCTCCCAACCCAAACCAGGCTGTGATTCTGTGGTTCTATATATGATGTACAATAAAGGGTAGCTGGGCTGCACCAAACCATAAAAACCTTGGACAGAGGCAAT
This sequence comes from Geospiza fortis, assembly GCF_000277835.1. Taxonomy (NCBI): domain Eukaryota; kingdom Metazoa; phylum Chordata; class Aves; order Passeriformes; family Thraupidae; genus Geospiza; species Geospiza fortis. Next base: position 338,966 of record NW_005054529.1, read on the forward strand.
AGGACTTGAGTGGACCAGCTCCATTTCTTCTTCCCACTGCACCCACACCAACCCACTGTGTTTGTCAATGGAGGGTGCACACTTCTAAAACACACACATATATATGCATCTTCCTAGCTGTGATTAAATTACTGTAAGTGTTTTCAGGTGTTCCTCGTGAAATGGTAACTGGTTTCAGGTGTTCCTCCAAGAGCCAGCTGAGATAGTTGCTCTTCCCAGTGGGGCCATGTGCACCAGCTTTAGCCTCTCCTGAGCAGCTGCAGGGCTGCAGCAGCTTCCTGCTTCAAGCCTTGAGGAGCATCTCCCATTTCAAGTTCCAGTATTAATCTTAATGAATTGGGAAATTATAATTTTTCTTTAGGATTTTTTTTCTGCCTTATTTCTTCAAATATGTTTAATTTGCTGTATTTCAAGAGTTTACTCGTTCAGCCTGAAAGTCTGTCAGAGTCATGCCTCATTTTCCTAATTTTCACTGGGGAAAGGCAGAGCTACAGACCCAGTGGGGCTGCAGGGATGGTCCAGCAAAGACAATTTTCCTTTGAGTGCAGAAGGAAACACTGACTCATGATTTACACGTGGGGGATTTCTGGCCACCTGGTCCATATTATAGCATTGCGTGTGCTATTTTTGCTTTTATTTCAGTGTGTATTTCCAAAAGCGAATCATGAAAGCTAAAAGAAGAAGACATCAGGGCTGTGTTGTGACTGAGGTTTTACACACATAAAAGCCCTTGAGCACCGCTGTGTAAAACCCATTGGTTTCACTTCACAGGGGCTGTGATAAGATTTGCTCTGGCTTTTGATCCCCATCAGACTGTCCCCTCCCAGTGCTCTGCCAGACCCAGGACTGAACTCAGCCTCTGTCTCAAGGCCAAATTTAATCAGGTTCTGTCAGTTCAGACTCCTCTGTCATCAGCTGTCCCTCAGACTGCCCTTTTCAGAGGGCTTCTTCACAAAATCACACAGGTTTCTTTCTACCATAGCAACTCCTTCCTAGAGATTTGATGGACCTAGGTTGAAAGAATTTTGAATTTATAGCAAAAGATCAAGGACATTTGCATGGCAGCACTGCCAGCCAGCTGTGAGGGCAGTTTAGTCACAGAGTGTGTTTGTGCTCAGCAGGGAAGGGCTGCTCTGCAGATCAGCTGCTTCCAGGAAAATCCAGCCTCAATAGCCATGGAAATGTCTGAATTTCCTCATTATGTGATCTAATGCCTCATGTTATATTTATATAGGGGGCCTTGGTTGGTGTTTTGGGCAATGGTGGGTGTGTGGATCCCTCGTGGTTTTCCTGCCTGTTCCCCCTTCCCTGCAAGGGGAACTGTTGTGCTGCTGGACTGAGGGGACTTTGGGCAAGGGCCTGGGGGGACAGGACACAGGGAATGGCTTCCGCTGCCCAAGGGCAGGCATGGATGGATACTGGGGAGAAATCCAGCCATGGGAGAGCACAAATCCTCAGTGACCTCTTTTGTTCCTGTTCCATTTGCCAGCCTAACCCAGCTCTGAGCTGCTTTGCAGTGGCTGGGTGCTGAGGAGTAGCTCAGGCCACACGAGCACCGTGGTGGGCTGTGGGGTGTGGGATGTGGGGTGTGGGATGTGGGCTATGGGACATGGGATATGGGATATGGACTATGGACTATGAGATACAGGGTGTGGGACATGGGATATGGGATGTGGGTATGGGCTATGGGACGTGGGATATGGGACGTGGGATATGGGACGTGGGATATGGGATGTGGGATATGGGATGTGGGATATGGGATATGTGGAATGTGGGCTGTGGGGTGTGGGATGTGGGACGTGGGCTGTGGGTGTGGGATGTGGAATGTGGGGTGTAGGATGTGGGGTGTTTGGTTTGGGAAGTGGGGTGTGGGATGTGGGGTGTAGGATGTGGGGTGTGGGATGTGGGGTGTGGGCTGTGGGATGTGGGATGTGGGGTGTAGGATGTGTGGTGTTTGGTTTGGGATGTGGGGTGCAGGGTGTGGGACTGCCCAGGACCTGGCCCCTGTAGTGTCACAGCGCTGTCTCCCCCTGAGGGTCTGGCAGAGCAGGACTGTTTGAAGTCACGTTTGGAGAATTGCCAGCTTGTTATCTGGGCTCCGGTCTGGCTGCCAGAAGAGGTGATGCTGAAGAGAAACAGCTGGAAGAAAAAGAATAGGGAAGTTTTTAAGTGAAAGATGTCAAAAGAGACAGGAGAGACTCGCAGGTGGCAGCTGGGCGCTCTCCAGCCGGGATAACCTCGTAGCACTCATCAGACAGCCTGAGTGCAGCTTTTAATGAAAAATTCATACTGTTTTCCAGAGAAAACAAATTTTCATTCTTTGGAGTTCTTGTTTGCTTTCTGAGCCATTATCTACAGCTGCACGGAGTCACCTCTGCAGCATCAGGCCCTGGCAGGGCGCGCTGTGCCAGGGCTGCCCCAGCCCTGCCCCTCAGGGACAGCAGAGAACACGGGGCCTGTGCTCAGCCCCGCTGAGACACAGCACAGCGAGCACGGGAGCTGGGCCCCGCCACACTGCGGAGGAGCAGCTCAGAACACACAGGACAGTTCTGTGCTTTTGGAAATCAAAGAAAGCTTCAGCGATCACACCGCTGAAAAATGCGTGGGTTTGGGAAAAACAGCAGGGAATGGCCAGAGAGGGCAGTGCAGGAGGGCACTGGGCAGCACGCGCTGAACAGCCACGAGGGATGAGGAGCCAAGGGCTGCAAATGCTGCCCTTGTGCCCAACAGAAACAGCAGTGGAGGTGTGGGCAGCAGGATGGACACCAAGGGATGCCCACAGGCCCTCAAGGGACAGAGAAGAACGTGGGAGCTATAGATGCTGAAGATGCCAGCTGGTAAATGTAAAAACAAGGGAGGAAATGATCTGATCAGTGACAATCAAAGTCCTGCCTTACTGCTCAGGGACAGCAGGGCTCAGAAGCACTCACAGTGACGTGACTGGATGGCTTGTACACAGGGGAATTAGCTTAGTTGAAGCCAATAATAATAATAATAATAATAATAATAATAATAATAATAATAATAATAATAATAATAATTTTTAACAAACCCTGGGACAATGGGTCAGTTCCTGAGGAGGAAAAATTGCATTACTGTCTGTGCTTAAAAAGTTCTCATAACCAATGGCCAGCTGTCAGGCCTGGTAATCATAATGGAAAAACTCATGTGAGAAATCTTCAGTAACGAATTCTTCAGTTCCATAGTGCAATTAATGCCAAGTGAAGTGGTTTTATGGTGCAGAAGCCTTAAAGACATTTGCCATGGGAGATGATAACTTTGCTGACTGAAGGTAACTGCCACAAAACAGGTTTCCTAACATAATTTGATTCACTGCCCAGGGAACTTTGAAAAATTGCCTTATACCCAGCAATGCCTCAGAAATTAAATGGATTAAAAACAGTTAAATGGTCGAAAAATGCAATCAGACAGAGAAAGTCATCGCTCTTGGGCGTGTTCCCAGCAAGTTGCCATAGGGACCCCTCCTTAAGACAATGCTGCCTTGCAGAGCACATCCATCAGCCGTGCTGGTGGTGGAGCAGCCAAGGGGCTCATGGGGAGCCCTGCCTGCAGGGTAAGGGTGGGAGCAGGAGAAATGTGCCAGCAGGGAGGGGGCAATGCCCAGGAACACTGCGGGAGTGAGAGTTTACAGGGGTGTGAGGCAGAGCCAGGACACTGCAAACCAATAGTCTGGGGTGCCCTGTGAGGAGTCCAGCCACCTCAGAACCAGAGCAGGGGGACCCTGGTGTGTGCCCACCACAGCTCTGAAAGCCTGAGTTGGGTTTATCTCCCGGGAACCCCCTCTGGGAGCTCCACCCTGCCACTGCAGGCTGCAGGTGCTGCCCAGCCCAGTCTGTGTGCCCAGCCCAGTCCGTGTGCCCAGCCCAGTCCGTGTGTCCAGCCCAGTCCGTGGGCACTGCCCAGCTCAGTCTGTGAAAAATGTGTATTTCATGATTGGCTTTTCGCAAATATTAAAATGAATATTATATGTGTTGTGTTAGAAAGTAATGCTGTATTAATTCTGTTAAGTAGCGTGTTAAATAGAGTTTTAGGTCATAACAAAATGCTAAAATAGAAGCTATGCTATGTGAGATACTTTTTTAAAGAAAGGACTCACACCGAGATAGCAGCCACAGGACACCTGATTCTTTCAGAGAAAGAGAATTTATTGCCCCATTATCAGAAGACATGAACTTCTTCCCACTTCGCTCAGCCCTGAAGTCGCTGTCAGGATTCAGAGGAGGAAGCTGACACTGCCCAGCCAGAATCCTGTGTTTGAATGGAATTTATGCATCATGGATGAGGTGTATGAATATGCAACAGGCTGTTGTTTTTAAGGGTTAATCCTCGGTTAACGTGGGTCCTTTTTCGGGCTTGTGCTGCCCAGAAAAGGTACCTGGACATTTGTAACTGACTAGCCCAGTCCATGTGCCCAGCCCATCCCATGTGCCCAGCCCGGTCTGTGTGCCCAGTCCGTGTGCCCAGCCCATCCCGTGTGCCCAGCCCGGTCTGTGTGCCCATTCCACGGGCCCTGCCCGTCCCTTCTCCGGCTCCGCGGAGGTCCCTGCAGGAGCCGAGCAGTGATGGATTACCTGGACCCCGCTCCACCCCCGTGTCGCGGCGTGATGAATGGCCTCTGTCTGCAATTAGGCACCGGGGACAATGGAGGGCATCTGGGCTCCAAATTAGGAGCGCTGTCAAACGCAGGGAGCTGTGACAATTAGCTGGTGATTGGAGTGATTTACCCAGGAATAACCTTAGTGGTGGTGTCACAGAGACATTCCATGGATCTCTCAAGAAGGCATCTACATCGTCCCTCCATGCCAGCTTTGGCCGCGTGTATCAGTGATGCTGAGCCCCTTTCTCACCCCCCCAGCTCTCTGCTGGGACCAATGGCTTTGCTGTCTTTATTATGTTTTTTTTTTTTTTTAAATAAAATATCCTATTCAAATGGCAAAGGGAACCCAGAAAAGAAACATGTTTCTTCTTTTCTTTTTTTCCTGCGCTCAAGCTTTTCATCAGTAAATATTTTCTCAGCCTGGAATAAATTCACACTGGATTCATGTGAAACAATCTCCTCATCCATAAAGAGATGCTAATGGCTGAAGATCAAAAGAGCAAAAGGTTCAACCTGGGACACACTGGTGCTGAGAGAAGACCCTGAGCCCTCTCACAGGAGTATCAGCAATTTACTGACTTTTGGTCTTCCCAACAAGCCTGACAGGGCCACACAGGAGATTCCTGCCCGAGTAAACAAATTCTCTCTGAAAAAATCAGGCGGGAGAGAGGCTTTTCATAAAGGTGCCAATGAGCATTTTGTGTTGAAGGGTGAAGGGCACTGCTCAGGGTGCATCCCCCTGGGCAGTTTGATGTCCCCAAGGCAGCCAATAGATCCTGGTGGCACTCGGTGCCAGGGAAATGGGCTGACCACAGCCATGGAGACAAGGAGCGATGGAGGGTGCTCGTTAAAATCCTCCTACTGAAGGCAGCCCCTCGGACACCTCGTCCTGCTGCTCAGCAGCTGACCCAGGGTGAGACAACCTCAGGCAGGAGTTCTGTGGGTCACGCGTGGTCCTTTGGGAATGACCTTTGGAGGTTCGTCATCGCCACTTGCACGCACTCAAACAAAATGTATTTTGTTTGTTTAAAGTTGCAGTCATTTGAATTTTGAAAATATTATTCAAAAAATTTTTCCAAGGCAGATTTCTTTTGACAATTATATCAAGAGTATTCAGCTGGTGCCAAGTTTTGGGTTTTTGTAGCTAATTCTCAATTGTGCTTCGCAGGCATTGGTTTGCTGACAACCATCTGTTTCAACCCAACGTTCTTCCTTAAAGTCAGCCCAAAAGAAATTAAAATATCAAAAGGAAATATTTCAGAGGGACTGAGAAGGAAGCAAAACCCAAGGATGCTGGAGCTGTAAGCAGCTTTTGAATTTCACTTTAAGTCACTTCTGCAGCCGGTTTGCCTGGAGACAGCTCAGCCAGGAGCACCCGCTGGCCCCGCGGGCTGGAGCGGCTCTCAGGGGGCACCAGCACTCAGAAAGCTGTGCCAACCCTGCTGGGCTGCTCCACAGCTCTTCCCGAGGCCTTGGGGAGGCTGGGTTTGTCTCCAATCTTTTGCAGTTGTCCAGCTGTCCCATCCCTGGGCCCTGGTACCTGCGAGGCTGCTGATGCAGCACGGGGGAGATCCCTCCGGGCTGGCCCCCTCTCTGGGGAGGAGATCCTGCCTTGGCTTTTTGGCTGCACCAGCTCTGGCCACTCCCTGTCTGCGATCAACTTACCCCGTGACTAAATTAACCATTTGTAATTAAAGCGGCGCTAAAAAGCAGATGGGAAATATTAATTAAATGTTACAGTTGGCCTCCTGTAGCCTTTTGATGTGGAACATGAGCTGAATGCATAAATCAGATGAAGGAAAAGCCATTTCTACAGGCTCCACCACAACCCCATCCCGAGGTGCTGGAGGACTTGAGCTGGCAGGGGGATGAGCAGCATCCATGTGGTGTGGGCACAAAGCTGCTCCCGCTGCTCCTGCCCCATCCCAGGGAATGCTGGATCCTCCTGCCCCATCCCACTGAGCTCCCAGCCCTGCTGCATCCTCCTGCCCCATCCCAGCCCTGCTGGATCCTCCTGCCCCATCCCACTGAGCTCCCAACCCTGCTGCTGCTGCATCCTCCTGCCCCATCCCAGCCCTGCTGCCTCCTCCTGCCCCATCCCAGCCCTGCTGGATCCTCCTGCCCCATCCCAGGGAATGCTGGATCCTCCTGCCCCATCCCACTGAGCTCCCAGCCCTGCTGCATCCTCCTGCCCCATCCCAGCCCTGCTGGATCCTCCTGCCCCATCCCAGGGACCCTGCTGGATCCTCCTGCCCCATCCCAGTGAGCTCCCAGCCCTGCTGGGTCCCTCACACGAGGGGAGCAGCCCCACACAGCCCAGCCCAGGTCCTGCTCCACTGCAAGGGATGCTCAGTGCACAACCAGGGCGTGTGGGAACAACCAACAGCAAATTCAGACCAATCTGGCCTTCAAATAAAATACCCAGGGTACCTCAACATTGTAATTTAATATTCTTGATGGCCCTCATACAATTTTACTGCCATGGATTGGATTTCTCTTGTTTTGGTGAGGACCAGCTATCAATACATAGCAATAATAAAACCAAACAGAGAATATTTATCAATACAGTGCAACAAAGACTCCTCTGCTCCACAGAAGAAGAATTAATGATGGTTGGGAATTCAGAGCCACAAAAGGAGACTGTGGGAGAAGAGCAGCTCAGAGGAGAATGAAGGAGAGGGACCCAGCCAATGGAGTGTGCCCTCCTGACAGAGAAAGCTGGAGCCTTTGTCAGCAGCCCCACAACAAAGCTGAACCTCACTGCCAACACTCTGCCACTGCACTTGGAAAAACAAAAGCAGGGCAAGATGAACAACTGCCTCTAATCAGTGTGAAACTGCATTTTAATGGAATTACAGCAAATTTTAACTCAAACAGAAAAATCCTAATCCTGTAATGCTTTAATTTTCCTTCTAATATATTTGCAGTATTCCCAAACACTGAGGTACTTACACTGTTTAATCAATTTCACGAGAATTTGTGGAACTTTGATAGTGTTTTGTTGTTTTTGAGCAAATAAGCAGATTGCAGACCCGAGAGATGGCTGTGATGGCATCACAGTGCAGCCCTGCTGGGCCTGGGAGGGCTGGCCCTGGCCAGGGGACACCCCTGTGCTGGAGGGATGCCACATCCCCCTGCTCATCCTCGTGTTCCTGGGTGCAGCCCAGCCCAGGGCAGCCTGGGCACAAACAGGTGTGACTGGGGCAGCAGGTGTCACTGGGGCCAGCAGGTGTGACAGGGACCAGCAGGTGTGACTGGAAGCCTCTTGGGGACTCTCGCTGCTCACAGTGACCCTGAGGTGTGTTAGAAATTCTCTTTTCCCAGCCTGGCGGTTGGAGAAGGAGTCAGAGCTCTTCATTTCTCGTTCTCAAGGTTGTTTATTGTTCTTTATCTATAAAATTCTCTCTCCTGTCCAGCCAAGGTCCATCCAGCAGGTCAGTCAGAGGCACTCTGCCTGCCCCAGGGCAGTGTTATCTTTTACACTAAAAGCTACCTGTACAATATTTACAATTCCTTCCCAATACCCATCACCTGTGTCAGACAGTGAGCTTCTGCTCTAAACCAATCCAAAAGTGCCACCAGCACAGCAGAAGATGGAGGCCAAGAAGAAGAAGGAGAAGGAGAAAGGCTGGACACGCTCAGATTCCTTTATCTTGCCCCCTGAACCCCCATTCTAAAAACACAAAAATCTATTTTTTCACCCTGTGATGAACCAATTATTATTCTACTTATACTTTTGTGGCTTGCAGATCCTCATACAAGGTTGGTAACTTTTTCCATGGGTCACAATCAAAGTCAGAGGTGTTTTGGGCTCTGTGCCAGGGTGTCTGAGCCCCTGGCAGGGTCCTGGCAGTCCAGGACAGACAGAGGGATGTCCTCAATTCCAACAGGGGCCAGCAGGTGTGACTGGGAGCTGGGCAAGCATTGCTGCAGGTCGGTGCCACCTCTCCATCCTCTGGGGATGGATGAGTTTCTGTTCCTCCAGTTAATTCACAAGTGGCCTCTGAGCCTGTGAAGTCGCTCTAAAGAAAACAACCCTGTGCTCCAGCTGGAGATCTGCATCTCAGATCTGGATGGGTGCTGTGGTGGGGCACTCTGTGCTGTGGGGATCCAGAGCTGTTTCCCCTTTCCCAGATCTGGATGGGTGCTGTGGTGGGGCACTCTGTGCTGTGGGGATCCAGAGCTGTTTCCCCTTTCCCAGATCTGGATGGATGCTGTGGTGGGGCACTGTGGGGATCCAGAGCTGTTTGTCCTTTCCCAGGTCTGGATGGGTGCTGTGGTGGGACACTGTGGGGACCCAGAGCTGTTTGTCCTTTCCCAGGTCTGGATGGGTGCTGTGGTGGGGCACTCTGTGCTGAGGGGATCCCAGCCAAGCTGTAAGCCAGCTCCCCTCCCAGTCACTGTCCCACAGAGCAGTTTGCAGCCGCTGTCACCTGTCCCCAGCACTCACAGCTCGGTGTGTGCCCTGCTCACTGCTCCCCCGGCCAGCTGAATGCCCCTGGTGCTCCCCACGCCCCAGCCCCGTGATCCTGGAGTAGGAGGGGGTGCTCCTGCTGCCCGCTGTGCCTCAGGGATGCTCCCACGGGCACAGGGCAAGCTGCAGCTCCGTGTTTCCCTCCCCAGCTGCTCGTCCATGCACAACCCCAGTGAGGCTGAACGGGCTGAGAGTCACTCCCTAAATTTCCTTTCCACACCGTGTGTGTGAGCAGTGCCCTCACGCCACACTGGAGAGGGCTCTGACCGCTGTAATTGTGACAATTCACCATCTAGCCGATAGCTGAAAATTTTGAGATTTTTTTCCAGTGCGTCTGTGCATGGGATAAATAGCAGGGAATGCATCCTTCCTTCCAATAGCCTCTGCAGAGTAAGATGCTAAATTTAGGGACTAAATTATTCATGATGTGATTTTCTCTCGATCTTAATCTTTGACTCTCCTGTGCCAGATAGCAGAACTCTCACTGGAAAACATTTTTCAAGGCTGCTTCTCCTGCGCACAGAATTGTACCTGCAGAGACGCCTGGAGTGGGAGATTCCTGCTTGGCTGAGGGAGCTGGGAAGGGGCTGGAGAAGCCCTGAGGAGCCGGGAAGGGGCTGGAGAATCCCTGAGGGAGCTGGGAAGGGGCTGGAGAAGCCCTGAGGAGCCGGGAAGGGGCTGGAGAATCCCTGAGGGAGCTGGGAAGGGGCTGGAGAATCCCTGAGGGAGCTGGGAAGGGGCTCACCTGGAGCAAAGGAGGCTCAGGGGGCCCTTGTGGCTCTGCACAGCCCCTGAGAGGTGAGCGCAGCTCTGCCCCTGCCAGGTGTGAGTGCAGCTCTGAGAAGGGGCCATACCTGGGAGGGGAAAGGTTCCTTCTGTGCAGCACGGTGAGAAATGCCTCTGGAATTGGTGCTTTGCAGAGCTGACAGCTCTCCTCGGGGGCAGCTCGCTGCTGCTCTGCTCTGCTGCACCCAGAGCTGGTGTTTCCCTGGCACCTGCCCCTGGCACAGCCAGCTTGGTCGGGTCCTGTTTGTTTGTTTGTTGGCTTCTTCCCGTGCTAGAAGCTTTGAGAGCTCCAAGAAGCACCTGTGCACTCCTGCTGCACCACCACCTAATGATTTGGGATGTGGCACAACTTCTCGGGGAGTGTGGAAATCGTGTGGTGTTTGATAAACTGAGGGTTTAGCTGTGTGAGTCAACAGATTTAATTACTTGGGTAATAAAGTGTTCTGCAAGGATTTCTGGCTCACTCCCTTCTTGCTTTAGAAGATGTGTGAGGACTACAGGGAGCCTGTGTTGGCAGGGGCCCTGCACTGGGCACATGGGGCTTTTCAAGAAGTCAGAAAGCCATGACAGACAATGGACATTTTTAACACATTCATCTAATATCCTGAGCTTTTCTTTCTGTCCCTGTTTTTGGTTTGGGTTATTTCCTCTCCATATTCTGCTTGAAGAAAAGGCATTTTTCACTCAAGGCAGCTGTGCCACCTTCCTCCCTGGCCTAGGTGCAGACACCTGAGGTGGAGGCTCACTCCTGCCATCCTGAGGAGCACACAAACTCTTCCAGAAGCTCCATTTAAAATCCAAGCTGTCCCCTCATTCTCACAGGGGTTTTTACCCACTGCCTTCCTTCCTGGTTCTCTCCCTGCTCTGCACAGGTGTGCACACACTGTGCAGATATATCATTTCCACTAATGCAGTTTCATCTTCAGTCTCAAACTGCGCTGTGCTGGCTTTTTTCAGTGCGCCTGTGCTCTCCCTACAAGATGGGAGATGGTTGTTGACACAACAGGGAGAGAGAAGCTCCGTGAACATCCAAAGAGAATTTGAACAGAAAAGTGGATTCTGAGGCGCATCCGGCTGCCACCAGCCCCTGACAAGGAGCCAGCACCTTGCAAGGTCTGACTGGAATTGCAAACTTTCTGTCTCAAGGTTCTTTTAGCTGATAACAGCTGATAACAGCATTAGGGGCACATCCATCATCTGGTGAGTTCTCCCACGTTCACAGACACCCAGATAGGGCAGTGCCTCAGAGCTGTGGATGGCTGGTGTGAGCACCACTGCACAGGTGTGTTTAACACACACCTGCTGCACGGGGCCTCCTCCCAGTGATCCATCTTTGCTGTGTTTACAGCACTGACACGTTTTAATACTTCTGCTTCTTATTCATCTTTGCTCAATTTACAGTAGTGACAGCTTTTAATATTGCAACTTCCTTTCCTGCAACAGGCAGCGATGGGTCTCTGTGTGACTGAGATGAAACTCCTCGGGAGTGATGAGGAAAGCTCAGCTCCTCTCACCAGCAGAGAGATCTCTGTGCAAGGAGCTTCCCGAGGCAGATAATGAAGAAGTATGGGGCTGTTTGTGCATGCAGCTGCACCAGCACAGATGACTCACCCCTTGATCAGGAGTCATGGGAAGGAAGGAGCCGCCTTTAAATGAAGCAGAGTACCAATGTAAATTAAAACAGGAAAAGCAGTGGGACATGTTGGTCCCAGACCTACAATTGACTCCACGAGGAACAAGATGAGACTCATTATGTACCCAATTAACCAGCCCAGCACAGGGGCTGCTGCAGGGCAGAGGGAAGGGGCAGCTCTCACCCCGGGGACTGGCACTGCTGACCACTGCCAGGGCACTCACTGGGGCTCCCCGGGGCCTCTGGGGCAAGGCTTGGGCCAAACGTACCTCCATCTGTCATCTGAGAGCAAGATCAGCCTTCACGCAAGTTTTAAATGGGCAGAAAAGGAATGTAACTGTAGATCAGTCTAATGTGATGTGTGGAGAGGCTGGAGGACCATGACACCTGAGACATGGGAGGTGAGGAGGAGGAGGAAGGGTGATGGCTGCACACACCAGCCATCTGCTCCAGCTCCTCTGGGAGTCCTGCATGCTGACACGTCCTCCTTTCACATCTCACACACTCCTCTGCCCAGCCACGGTCTCTCTGCCTCGACTGAGACTTTTTGAATCACATTTAACCAAGAAACAACAATTACAGAATTGTGCTCATTTCCAGCACAACACACCTGAAGTTGGGAGGGCTGAGGTGACTTGTGGTGTCTGTCCCCTGTGGATTTGCCATTTTGGTTTTGAACCAGCAGCACAGAAATGTACTTGTGGGTGTCATTTTAAGACAAGAATATACTGAGGCCTCTTGCAAACCAGCAACAGAACCAGGAGCACGTTCTTGCCTGTGGAATGATCCCATAAAAGGGTTTGGGAGCCACAGGTTAATGCCAGCGCCAGAGAGGGGCTCGTCTCTTACTGTCATCCTCATTTTCCCATTCAGCTTTATAACCCTGCCTAATGGGCTCTGAACATTCAGGAAGTGACAGAGTTACATAACGAGGGAAGCAGCTCGTGGATAAATAGGTCTGAAACTCCTGAGGGGAAAAAGAGGGAACATGCTCTGTTGCTGGCCTGATCTCCAACTTCCTGAAGCCGTTCTGAATTCTGCTCCTTTCTTCAATTAGCTCTGAACTGACAAGGAATGCTCCAGAATAAGCCTCAGGATTTGGGAATTATACTTATTCATACAAGTCCAAGCGATAAATATCTTGTCAATTAATCTGAGACGTATGAGGGCACACACAGAAGTGACTGATGGTTGAGTATCAAACACACCAGTGTTATCAGCCTCTGTCTCACACTGTGATAAATGGGGGGATGCGAATTGGTGCGATACCATCACAATTTTATTTATTGTTTGGTGCCATGTCCTGTCCTGGTAATGGAGTTTTAAACAAATTGCAGTTTGCTCGTCGGCATGGGCGATGTGCAGCAGCCCCAATGCTCCTGCTCAGAGCCCCACTGAGGTGTTCTCAAATACCCAGTTTAAGGCAGAAATTATAAAAATATTCAGGAATGTCAAATGAAAGAAAGTGGAAGGTTAAAAAAAAAAGTTTTAATGAATTCTGTTGTGCTAATGGAAGTATCACCAGGTAAATGCATTCGGCTCAGGCACTTGAGAGCTTCAAGGACAAGTTCAGGTAGAATTTATGGAGTTTTTGTTTTGAATTTAATCTCGCTAATTATTTTAATAATTAAAAATGTTCTGCTAAAGCAGGTTGTAATTAGCTAATTATTTGCTCTGTTTATGTTTCCTGCTTACTTATGCATTTTTATTATTCTCCTAAACTTGAAGAGAAACTCTTCAGGAGTGTTGGTGTCTCCATCCCGAGGTGTCTGGTGGGAGGAGATTGGGACACCCACGCTTTGTGTTTTGGGGACCAAGCCCTGTCCTGTCCCAGGAGCCCCTGCCCAGGCACAGCCCCTGAGCTCAGCAGCTGTGCCCTGCTCCTGCCTCGGGCCGGGCTCTGGCTGTGCCATGGGGCAGCTCAGCTGCGTGGGGCTGTGGGGCTCCCCATGGGCTGTGACAGAAATGAACACTGAGCACAGCTGGGGCTGCCCCTGCATCCCTGGCAGCGCCCAGGGCCAGGCTGGACACTGGGGCTGGGACACCCTGGGACAGTGGGAGGTGTCCCTGCCATGGCAGGGGTGTGATGAGATGATTTTTAAGGTCTCTTCCAAACCAAACCAGGCCATTTGATGATTTTCTTCCACAGGACTCCTTCCCTAAGGAGGGCAGGAGACACTTCCTGATGGAGTGTGCTGCTCCCTTCCAGCTCTGTGAAAAGTCTCCTGGCATTATCTGTCCCACACAGCTCCTGCTGGCTGTGCAAGCGGGACATTGCCTCGATGGAGAAGATAACAGAGAAGAAGTGTCTCTCCAGCTTTCCTCCTTATCTCCATCCCTGCTGCTGCTGCTCCTGCAGCCAGCACAGCCAGCCCAGCCTGCCCTGTCCATTGGTCCTGCTGTAAGGGCTGCACAAACACAGGAAAATCACAGCTCCCTGCCCGTGCTATGCACTCAGGGGTGGAGGGAGCTGGGGGTGACCCCTCAGGATGCTGCAGAGCTCCCACAGTCCCTCTCCTGGTTAGGAGCCAGACAAGGAAGAATGGGGGAAAAAAGTATATGAATGAACTTCTGGAGAAAACAGCATGAAATAATGAGGAGAAATGTCTCCATACACAGGAAGCTTTAGGACATTTATTGCTAATATATAACAAAGACAGTCCAACATAGATAAATGACAGCTTTGATGAGCCTTTATTGCACAATTCTTCACGCCTCGTTAAATATGAAGAATAAAAGAAGAGCAGAGGACTCCAAAGGCAAATCCGCAGCCACCGCTAATGAATGACGAGGAATGTGAAGGCAAAGGACAAGTTTGGACACATCTGAGTCACCACTGTCACAACAAGCATTTGTGTCTCCTGGGAAGGGAGCACAGAGTGAGGGAGGAAGGAGCACAGGCAGGAGGGGAGAGCCTTCCTCATTGCTTTGGGGAAGGGAGCCAGGCTGGCACTTAAATTCCCTGAGAGGCCAAATCAGACACAGGCGCCTCCAGCAGCAGGGGAAGGGAAGCGTTCATTGCTCTGGCTCTCCTGGCCATGATTGTCACGGGCCCATCAGTGCTCAGCCCTGCGGAGAGGAGAGGAGAGGAGAGGAGAGGAGAGGAGAGCAAAGCACAAATGTGCCAAGAGGAGAGGAGAGGAGAGGAGAGGGAGGGCTGGGCTCCTCTGCTGCCACGTCCCTCCTGTGCCATGCTGTGCCTGTGTCACCCATGTCACCTGTGTCGCACTGATGGAGCAGCTCATGGCCTGGGCCACGTCTGAGCCACATCGGGGACCCCAGGGCTGGCAGAGCCACCTGGGACATGGGGAGGGACCCCAGGGGTGCCAGAGCTGTCTGGGACATGGGGCTGTGGCAGTGGAACAGGCTGGGCCACAGCAGTGCCTGCCATTCTGATCCCAGCAGAAGCAGTGAGGAACCGGGATGTGTTCCTTCTCCTCTGCACAGCAGGGAATGCTCCATTTCCATGGCAGCTGCCAGGACTGCCCCTGCCAGCCATGCTCAGCACCTGCCCTGTGCCCCAGGCCTTGCTGGAGGCTCTGCTGGGGAACCCCAGCGTGCTGGGACAGGGACAGGGACAGGGACAGGGACAGGGACAGGGACAAGGACAGGGAAGGGCTGGAGGTGCCAGAACAGCCCAGGCACGGTGACAGAGCCCAGAGAAAAGAGATTCCTGGGGCACCTGGCAGAGGGGCTGGCTCACAGCACCTCCCCACATATGGCACCAGGGAGACCTTCCACTGTCCCAGGTTGCTCTGAGCCTGGTTCAACCTGGCCTTGGACACTTCCAGGGATGGGGTATCCCTTTGAACTCCTTCCCAAGGGAACTATTATCACCCTGCAGAATATTTTGCCTGCCCCAGTGTAGTCTCTCCAGCTACACCTCAAGGGTTTTATTTTTAATGCAGGTGTTTTGTTTTTTTTTTCTGCATGTGGAGTTCATCTGTTTATTTGCTTGAGGAGATTAGAAAAGTCCCAAGGGAGCATGTGTTCCTACTCTTACCCATTTCCTACCCTGAATCACATTACCAACACTTTCTGTAGCCTTCCTGGAGTTTAAAATTAAACCAGAACATGAATATTGATACCAGCACCTTTCTCCTCACCACACAGGCAGCTCACATCCTCACCTGTGGGGATGATGAGGAGGAAGGCAGCGCAGCTGAGGCGATGGTGGCTGTCAGGTGGCTCTGCCCCTGAGGTGTGGGCTGGCAGTGGTGGCTGTGCCAGGCCCCTGTGCTGTGCCCATCCCATCCCATCCCATTATCCCATCCCAGCCCATCCCACGCCACCAAAGGGGTTTTGGCCTGGGCACTGCTGGGGTGGTGTCTGGGTTAACAAGACAGGTTCATTCAGCTCCCTCTTGGTGGCTGCTTTTGTTCTTGTTCCCAATTACCCTAAAACAGGGACTGCTGTTCACATGTTCAGGAGCCTTGCCTGATGAAAGCCTCACCCTCACCTCCAGCTCTGCACATCCCTGTGCACGCTGTGGTTTCCCCCATTCCCACTGCTGTTCATTGCTTCTTTGCCCACCAGCTCCATCCTCTGCTTTAACCCTGAGATCCCTCTGGTGCCCCTTGGGCCGCACATGTGGCAAACACCTCCCTGGAGGTGTCCCTGGACACTGTCCTGGAGCCCCCAGTGTCTGGCTGGAGTGTCCCAGTGTCCAGCTGGATCCCAGCAATGTGGGGACACTGCCCTGCAGGATCACCAGCGTTTCCCAGGGCTTTCCCTCTGCCTTCCCACACTCAGTGTGACAAATGTGTATTTTATGATTGGCTTTTTGCAAATATTAAAATGAATATTATATGTGTTGTGTTAGAAAGTTATGCTGTATTAATTTCCTTAAGTGGTGTTATAACATAATGTTAAAATAGAAACTATGCTATCTAGGATACTTTTTTAAAGAGAGGACTCGCACTGAGATAGCAGCCACAGGATACCTAAATCTTTCAGAGAAAGAGAATTTATTGCTCCCTTATCAGAAGAAATGAACTTCTTCCCACCTTGCTCAGCCATGAAGTTGCTGTCAGGATTCAGAGGAAGAAGCTGACACTGCCCAGACAGAATCCTGTGTTTGAATGGAATTTATGCATCATGGATGAGGTGTATGAATATGCAACAGGCTGTTGTTTTCAAGGGTTAATCCTCTGTTAATGTGGGTCCTTTTTCGGGCTTGTGATGCCCAGAAAAGGTACCTGTACGTCCATAACTCTTTGTTTCTATTGTCTCATATTGTCCTAATGCAAATTGTCCAAATTATTATTACTCCAGTTCTATTACTCTTTTTATAACCATTTTATTACTATTAAACTTTTACAATTTTAAAAACAAGTGGTTGGCGTTTTTCACACTCAGCACCCAGCCCCACGGGCCCAGCACAGCCCTGAGCCAAACCTGCCTAACCCAGGCACTGCTTTCTCCTCAAGGTAAAGAATTATCTCCTGCAATTATTTTCGCTCATCTGACGAGTTGCTGTGGCAATGTGCAGGGAATTGCTTTAGCAGATAAATGGACCCGGCCTGTTTCTGAGGGAGGAAATCACGGTACACACCTAAATAGGTGCTTCCCCCTTTATCTCCAGCACTGCCTGCCCTCAGCTATCTAATGGGCTTCCACTGCTCATTTCACACTCCTCCTCCTCCTCCACATCCTGTTATCCAAGTTTGTTTTGAACATTCTTCTGATAATGTGGTGGAGTCCTCTCTTCAAGGGAGGGAAGAAAGGAACTCCTGATTTTCCAGCACCTGCTTTGGGCTCTGAAGCCATTAAGATAATTCTGCTCACTGAGGCTCTGCCTTTGTTCTCAAACAGCTGGCTAAGGATTAGATTCCCCAAACACAGAGCTTTTCCAGGAGGGCAGGAAACAGCATCTACAGCATCCATGGTGTGGGGCTGGGAGACAAACTCACTGCAGTGTGAAGGTCTGGAAAACCCATAAATTCATCAGGCAGTTGGGGGTATCCCCACTAATTATCTCCCCTGATAAGATTGGTGTTAGACCTCCCAGTGCCCAGCAGGGAACTGTGGGAGCTGGAGATGCTTGTTCAGGCTGGAAAAGCCTGAGCACTCATTAAAGACAAAATAACACCAAGATTGTTTTTCTCCAAAGGATGCCAGTCAGTGAATGCTGGTGGGGACAGAATGCTCATCACACACCCATCACAAATTGCTGCTCTGTGTGCACTCAGGGTTAACTCCGTGGTGTGAGTGCATCACGGGCTGGTGCAGCATTCCCACACCTCCGCTAAAGGAGCAGCTGATGTGAGGCTACAAAACCACACCGAAATTCAATTGCTGCTACATTAGGCTTTCTGACATTAGGACTTGCACTATAAATTCTAATTCTGTATTCTGTCAGTAAGTAACAAATGCTGAATTATCTCCTACCTTAGCCATACACCACTGGAATCCATTTCAAGTGCTAAAGGATGTTTTAATAGAGGCTGGGTTTCCAGCCAAGTTTCTGAGCCGCAGCCAGCGGCGGCAGGACAAGCACTGCCAATCAAAGGAGAGTGTCCTCGCTCCTCGGCAAGGAAAGGTTAATTGGATGTACAGGATGAAAGGATGTGGAGCGTGAGGCGTGTGTGGCAGGTTTGTTCTGCTGGAAGGTGGGGTGTCCCACCCTCTGCCCTGCTCAGATGCTCTGCAGACGCTGTCCTGTTTTCATGGACCCCGCCGGGCCAGCGCGCTCCCCGCATCATCAGTATCACTGAAAACCTCACAGAAAAAACATTTCATGGATCCAGCACTCTGATTTCAGCCAAAACATTTCATGGATCCAGCGCTCTGATTTCAGCAGAGGGCAGGCATCTGAGGCAGTTCTGGTCTGCAGTTATTTCCCTAC
>NW_005054529.1:357335-372470 GCF_000277835.1 Geospiza fortis
TGCAGGAAGAGCCTGGATGGGCTCTGATAAAGGGGTCAGCCCTGCTGGGGGATGGTCCCTTCCCAGGCACGCTGTCCCCATGTCTGACCCGGGCTGGGTGGGGACAGAGCACCCCTCTGCCACACAGAGCTCGTGCTGTGCAGCCTTATCAGCCTCCCGGGATTGCCTCCTCTTCCTCCTGGAGCAGGGAGCCCCATGGCTCGGGCCATGCTCTGTGGTGGGGCAGCGCCTGTGCCAGGCTGGGAGAGGCTCCTCGTGCCCCTGCTGCCAAGGCCACACCCCACCATGGGCCCCACACCCCACCACGGGCACCACATCCCACCATGTCCTATCATGGGCACCACATCCCACCAGGTTCTACCACCTGGCACCACATCCCACCGCAACCCACCACGGGCACCACATCCTACCATGTCCGAACACGGGCACCACATCCCAGCATGTCCCACCACGGGCACCACATCCTACCATGTCCCAACACGGGCACCACATCCTACCATGTCCCAACACGGGCAGCACATCCCAGCATGTCCCACCACGGGCACCACATCCTACCATGTCCCAACACGGGCACCACATCCCACCACAGGCATCACATCCCACCACACCCCACCATGGGCATCACATCCCACCATGTCCCACCATGGGCACCACATCCCACCATGTCCTACTGTCACAGACATGTTTTATGAAAAATCCTTTCCTCGGGATTTTTTCCCCTGAGAAACTGAGAGGCCTCAGGAATAAAATGTAAGCAATGGTTATCTGCTGCTGTGGAATACAACAGGTGCATCTGTGATTGGGCTCATGTGGTTGTTTTCAATTAATGGCCAATCACAGCCCAGCTGGCTCGGACTCTCTGGTCTGTCACGAGATTTTATTATCATTCCTTTTTCTTTCCTTTCAAGCCTTCTGATGAAATCCTTTCTTTTATTCTTTTAGTATAGTTTTAATATAATATATATCATAAAATAATAAGTCAGCCTTCTGAAACATGGAGTCAAGATTCTCGTCTTTTCCCTCATCCTAGGACTCCTGTGAACACTGTCACACCCACCCCGGGTACCACATCCCACCTGGCAGCCCCACTCCCCACCAGCTGGCAGCACATCCCACAGCAGCTCTGCTTTCCGGCCCGTGGTGGGATGGCACACAGGGCACACCTTGCCAAGCCATCCAGCTGAGGTGCCTCTCCACGGCACCTGCTAAAAACCACAACCAAATGAGTGGTTAATGAGCACAGCCACACATTTACATAAAATGAGGTGCACTGCAGGAGGGGCTGGAACTTCATCTTGGTGTATCAAAGATTTTGCTGTGGAAAAAGCCCATCCTGCTTTTCAAAGGCCTTTAATGTATCCTTAGAGCTTTGTCTCCTTCAGAGAGTCTTCCAAACTCCTTTTGTTTAGTCTTTTGTTGCTAATTAACCCTCCTGAGCTGTTTGCTCTGCTCTGGAGGCCTGACCTTTCATTGAAGACATCTTATATTTTAAAGCTCCGATTAAAATATTCCTTTTATGTGCTTTTTCAATGGACAAAAGTATTTTAGCATAAACAAAAAATATATTCTCTTAAATATTTGCTAATACGTATCATTTCGCCACAACATTTTATTGACTGCACAAACAACAAAATGTATTTGATTAAAAAAGAACTGGGGATTTCACTGCTTATTTATAAGGGTTTGCTTGCCACAGCAGTCTCCCAGCCTTATCACCACGGCCTGCAGCTGGCCCCAGGTGCTCTGTGCCATGGATGCCCACAGCAAATGCCCAGGCTGCCCAGGGCAGTGGGGAGTCACTATCAATGGAAGTGTTCAGAAACCTGGGGATGTGGCACTTGAGAAGGTGATTTAACGGTGAGCATGGGCTGGTGGTTGGAGTCAATGATCTCAGAGGGCTCTCCAACCTTAATAACAATGAGAATCCATGTTTCTGTGAAGCATTGGCCCAGCAATGCCCTCTGTGATCACGGGCTCTCCAGAGCAGGTGGGCAACACTTGGTGTCACCAGCAGCACATCTCTGTGTGACAGCCACAGGCTCTGACCCCAAACCTCAACAACAAGGTGATTCCACGTTTCTGTGAAGCAGAACAATGAGATTCCATGTTTCGGTGAACACTTCTGGCCCAGCAATGCCCTCCCTGATCATGGGTTCCCCAGAGCAGGTGGGCAGTGCCACCAGCAGCACATCTCTGTGTGACAGCCACAGGCTCTGACCCCGCAGTGACCCTGCACACGGGGACCTCAGGGAGAGGGCACCACTATCAGTGAGCACCAGCCTCCTGTCCTCGTCACTGAGAGCAGCACTTGGTGACAGGCACAGGTCCTGCAGGCGCTCCCCACCCAGAATCACAGAATCACAGAATAACGAGGTTGAAAGAGTTCTAAGATCATCGAGTCCAACCTATGCCCCAACACCTCAACCAGACTACAGCACCAAGTGCCACACTCAGTCTTTTTTAAAACACAGCCAGAGATGGTGATTCCACCACCTCCCTGGGAAGATCATTCCAGTGCTTTATTATTCTTTTGGTGAAAAATTTCTTCCTAATATCCAACCTACACCTTCCCTGATGTAGCTGGAGACTGTGTCCTCTGGTTCTGTCAGTGCTGCCTGGTGGGAGAGACCGACCCCACCTGACTGCAGCCTCCCTTCAGGGAGTTGTAGAGGGCAGTAAGGTCACCTCTGAGCCTCCTCTTCTCCAGGATAAACAGCCCCAGCTCCTTCAAACATCCCTCACAGGGTTTGTGTTCCCAGCCCCTCACCAGCCTCGTTGCCTCCTCTGGATGCACTCAAGTGTCCCAACATCCTTCCCAAACTGGGGGCCCCCCCGACACAAGCTCTCCATGTGCCCAGCAGCGCTGCTCCTGCCAGGGACAGCAAACCCTCCAGCCAGCGAGGGAGGGAAAGGAGATCAGAGGAGTCAAGTAGAGTGGAGATGTTTTCCCCCACCACAGACTGTTTGGGAGCTGAAGAATTGACTTTCATCCATTTTAATGCTGCAGGGCAGGCGAGCTGCGGCCTGGCTCTGTGCTGTCGGTGCTTTGTCATCCCGACACTGCAATTTCAGATTCAGGGTGGGAAAGCCCTGCCCGTGCCAGATCCTGGGAGAGATTGTGAGGGCACAGGGCTCACAGGGCTGTGAGCTGGGGTGCAGGGCACCCCCTCCTCAGTCCCCCACACATGTGCGAGTTTCTCAGCATTAAATTAACCTTACACTCCAGACTATCCAGTGCTCTTGCATGGCAGCAAGAGCACAGGATAGTCTGGTGTGTAAGGTTAATTTAATGCTGAGAAACTCACCAGACTGGGGAGCTGGCTCTTTTCGTAAATAAAGGCAAGTTCCCTCCACTCCCCATTCCCAGCTATGTGGCTGAGGGAGGAAAAAGATGGTCTTGCTAAGGGAAACGTGGCAGAAGCTTCCCTTGTACTGGCTTTTCAGCTTTCCTACAAGAAGATCTAATTCTTGTTTAGCTCAAAACCATAGAACCCTGTCAAAGGAGGCTGTGGAGCAGCACCTGCAAGGCTTGAGGCAAAAACTGCCCTCCAGCATCCCAGTCTGGCCTGATGGATGCCTTGACCAGGGCTACAGTGGGAGCCTCAGAGGCCCTGGGTGAGTGCTGCTCTTCTTGCACAAGGCATGGAGATGCTGTGCTGTGCTGAGCACCCTTCCCCTGTCTCTCAGAAGGTGCTGAGCACCCTTCCCCTGTCTCTGAGAAGTGCTTCTGTGCTGAGCACCCTTCCCCTCTCTCAGCTGAGGGGAATCCTCAGGACAGCATGGCAGTACAATCCTGTTACCCCATTCTGTGATTCTGCCTTTTCCCAGTGTATTTATGCCATATCATCTGTTCATGTAGCTCTTCTTTCAGCGCGTGGCAGCACGAGCAACAGGTGAAAGTTGGTGAAATTCTTTCCAGTTTTCCCTGTGATTAAAGCCCTGATATTGCAGAGAACATAAAGCACAGCCACAGAATGTCAGCTACTCCTTAAACATCATTTCATGATCATAATGCTGTCATTAGGAGTGTGTTTCAAGTGTGTGTCTAACAGCTCAGGGACTGTCACTTGTAACAAATTCCTGCCTGGGACTTGTTTAAATCTAACAACCTGCCTTCCTAGATCATGTTGGATCAGCCAGTGCACACCACTCCTTGGAATTAGGTTTGTATGAGGAAGGATTAGCCTTGTATAACATAACATTACATTTTGTTGTTCTGAGCTATACTAAATGTAAATCATGTCTCAGGCACAGCAATAATTCAAACAGGAAATGCAAAAGGAAAGACATCAATATGAAAAAGGAAGATAGGCTGTACAGGAGCACAGTACGTCTGGAACTGGTTTTGAAAGTCAAATACACACCTTTATTTGCAATGCTCGGAGGCTGTTCAGTTACCCAATGAATTTCTGTGAAATAATGTCATATCTGCACCTTTATGAACGGCACAGCTGGAGGAGAATGGGAATGAGGCAGCAGCCACTCGGAGCTGGCACAGGAGCACCCTCAAAAGCAGCACTGCCTCTTCCAGCTGGACAGAAACATGGAAATCTGGGAGATTACAAAAGTTCCCTTTGCAGAAAGGACTGAAGGAAGCACTTGCTAACACCTCAGAAATAAGTCATGCAACTCTGTGTTTTAATAGTGCTTTATAAAACCCGAATTACAGTGGAATTGCAGCACAGGGACAGAACACTTTGCCTCATTGTCTGCAGCAGAGGCAAAGCCTTCAGGCCCAGGACACCTTCTCCAAGTGGAGGGCTGCCTGTGCTGTGAGGACACAGACTCTGGGAGCAGTGTGCTTGGAAAGCACCCCTGGACCAGCAAACACCACCCCAGGCCCTGTGCAGGGCAGGTGGCGGTGCCACGGCTGCCTTGGGCCGGGCAGGAGCTGCAGGTGTGACCGTGTTCACAGGGGTCCGAGGAGGAGGGGGGAGACGAGGCTCTGACTCCATGGTTCAGAAGGCTGATTTATTGCTTTATGATATATATTACATTAAACTATACTAAAAGAATAGAAGAAAGGATTTTATCAGAAGGCTAGCTAAGAATAGAATAAGAAAGAATGATAACAAAGGCTTGTGTCTCAGACAGTCCAAGACAGCTGGGCTGTGATTGGCCATTAACTAGAAACAACCACATGAGCCCAATCACAGATGCACCTGTTGCATTCCACAGCAGCAGATAACCATTGGTTACATTTTGTTCCTGAGGCCTCTCAGCTTCTCAGGAGGAAAATCCCAAGGAAAGGGTTTTTCATAAAATATCACGGCTACACTCCAGGCAAGGCAAGGGGCTTCTCCAGAGAGCAGGGCTGGTGGAACAGCGCAGTGGGCCCAGCTATGGGGTCAGTGTTTCCTCCAGGAGGCTGTGAGGGGTGTGGGAGGGGGTGCTGGGCACTGGGAGCCGTGGGGCCTCTGCATGGCCACGCAGTGGGACTCAGGTGGGTGCGTGGCCTCAGCTCAAAGGCAATTAAAGTGTTTCTCCTTCAGCCTTCAAAACGTGATTTAGAGACTGTGAGGATGTTTTAGGTGCACCCCTGAAGGTTCTCACTGTCCTTCTTCTTGCACTCCTGCTGCTGCTTGTCCTGGGCAGACGAGGTTTGTGTGTGTGTGTGTGTGTGTGTGTGTGTGTGTGTGTGTGTGTGTGTGTGTGTTTGGTGCCACAGCCCCTGTGGCACCAGCAGAGCTCTGTTTGAGAGCTCTCTGCTAGAGCTACAGCACAGCTTCAGCTTCCAGAGAGCTCTGTAAGGGCAGCACTGGAGATGGTCCCAGCAGGACCTGTTGCTTGGTGGAGCAATAACCACTCCCAAATGTCCTGCTGCACTACAGTGTGTGTGTTTCAGCAGAGATGGCTCTGCTTACTGGAACACAAAACCTCCCAGTAATTACCAGGAAAAGCTGACTCACTCCTAAAGGTTTCTCCATAAGAGCCAGGATGGAGCTTGGCAGGGCTCAGGCTGAGAAAACAGCTCTGGTGCTGCCTCATTACTGATGAGGCTTCCTAGCTCCCTGAAATCACCGTGGCTCTCTCCTTTAATGTTTCATGGCATGAGCTGAGCGCTCCCATGCAGGGCTGGGAGGAGAGAGTGCCCAGGGCTGGGTGTTACAGGAATAATGGGGCAGGCCAGCAAGGTGGGATGATAACAAATGCCTCCATGCATCCAGGAACCCGGGCTGTGGAAAATGATTTATGAGATTTATATGGCACTTCAGTTGTGTGGGGTTTAGATTATCGAAACCGAGGCTCTTTAGGCTTGGGAGGAAGCTAGTCCTGCAATGAGCCCGGCAGCATTCTGCTGGTGCTGGTCTGAATTTCCACACTGCAGCTTGTGGGACTTTGGTGTGTAGTATGGGTTTATTGAATTTCATCTCCGAACCAGAGCTGGTGGGATGCGGATGGAGGAACCCACTAGTGGAGCTGCTTCTGCAGCTCTTGTCCAAGAGAGGAAAACACAAAAGCAGCCTAATGCCACCTGTAGCCATGAAATGATGGGAAAGAAGAGAACCACAGTCAGCTTCCGCAGCTGGTAAATTTTGACTTTTTTTGGAAAAGTTTAAAACTAAGTTTTGTTATTCCCTGATCTGATACACTGTGGTGTCTGAAATAAAGTGAAATTTCAAGTGCCTTGTTCTATTTGGGATAAGGCTGGGGCAGATCCCATGAGCCTTTCCTACCAAGACCCAGGTTGTTCTCTGTTCCCTGCCCTTGCAGCACCAGACTCCCAGCTGTGCTGGGGCCCAAGCTCCTGTGTGGGTCCCAGGACATCCCTGGGTGTGGGGCTGCTGTGGGCTCAGCGCTGCTCTGGGGCTGCCATCCCACAGGTGTGCCTGGATTGTGGTGAAGCTGCTGTGAGCTCTGCCTGTGCCCAGGTTGCTCATCCTCATCATGGGGGCTAGAATCCCTTGCTGTGGGCTTGCATGGTCTGACTGCCCCTCTCTCTTAGGGATTGCTTCCAAACGAGGCTGGGATGAGTGCCCTGTGCGTGGACAAATCCATGCAGGGTTCTGCGTGAGCAAGGACATGCACAGGGTGCCCACCCCACGCTGGGCAGGGCACCAGGGTCTCATCCTGTCTCCATTGCTGTGAGATGAGGTCAGGGGACTTCAGAGGTGAAATCTCTCTGTGGTGGGGTAGAGCCACCCCATGAGAGCCAGCCAGCCTGCCACCTATATCAGACCTAAACTCAAACCCATTATTTGGGCTTTGAAAGAAGCTGATTGTTTTCCTGCAACTTGAAACAAAGGCACAGGGTGTTATTCCCATGTTTGCAGACCAAACCTTTCAGAGCAGATGGCGGAGCAGTGGGGGAGGCTTTGGGCAGCTGCTCTCGCCCTGAACCGGAGGGACAGGCAGAAGGTGGGCGTCCGGAGAGCGGAGCCGTGCAGGACTCCGGGTGGTGATGAATCAGAGGAGCAGGGGCTGGAACAAGGCCACAGTGAGAATTTAACTGCAGGCTTCTTGTGTTTCCTGACTGGGCTCTAGTGACCAGCAGCGGTTCTGGAGGAAATGAAAAGCTGATACCTGGCGAGCTGTTGGGTGAGAAACTGCGTACGAAGAGTCCTGGGTGGAACAAACTGCGTCATGAGCAGGAGGACAGTGTCTGCATCCACCTTCTGCGGCCTGGAGGAGTCAGGTATTGCCTCAGCAATAATTTATCACTTGGGGAACGCTGCACAGACCAAACACGGCCAGACTGTGCCCACCTCCTCCTCCTGCTCGTGAATGCAAGATGAGAGGCAGGGGGTGGTCAGGAACAGCAGCCCAGGTGTCCTGGGGATATCAGGGGGTTTGTTGTGTTTGACCTTGCTTTGTCCTGTGGGATATCAGGGGGTTTGTCCTAGGGATATCAGGGGGTTTGCCGTGTTTGACCTCTCCAAGCCAACAGCGGCCAGAGCAGCCAGCCTGTTCAGTCTGGGAGCTCTCCAGCCCTGTGACCTGCAGCCCTCAGTAACCAGCCCGCTCTGGGAGAGGTGAGCTCTGAGCTCACCTGAAACACCAGGGGTTCTCATGCCTTGGTGTGTTTTGGCCATGTTTGTCAGAATTCTGCATTTTTTGGCTTTACGGGAGTCAGCAAACAGGGACTGATGGAATAACTTGTCAGAGCTGAGATGACCTGGATCATTGACTAAAAAAACCCCTTTGTCAGAGTAAATCCCTTAGACAGAGTAAAGAAAATACACAACATTGGATGTATCTTCTTACTGTTTGGCTCGGGAGTCCACTGCCTCACTTGAGAGGAAGCCAGCACAACAAACGTCTGCCATTTCTGTGCTGCTGCTCTCGTAAGGTCTCACACAACGTCCTGTTATCCCTTTCAGCAGACTTGGCTAAGCATTGCAGACCATCTTAAATTCTGTTTTATTTTGAAGGATTAAAGCAAGTCAGAACTTCTGTTCAGGATGCACAGGAATTTTAGGGGACTGTGAAATAAGATATGTGTAAGGAGTCTTTTTGTAATACACCAGAGAAAAATATTCATATTAAAAAATGAGATGAATAAATGTGACTTCAAATCCAAGTTTCTGGAGTTGTTTTTTTTTTTATTTTTAAATTCAACTTCAACTTTTGAAGGTGATCCAAGCAGACAAGCATTATCTCTTGCTGCAGTACATCTCCTCTGTGCCCACCCTCAGCTGGCTTTGCTTTTCTTGCAAAAAGCAAACCAGACAGGGGAATCAAATGCCTGTTGGCCAGGGAAAACCTCCACGTACAATTCTGAGCTGATGATGCAACACCAGGGCCCAGGTGTGGCTGTGTCAGTGCAGGTCCCAGGGGTGGCTGTGTCCGTGCAGGGCCCAGGGGTGGCTGTGTCCGTGCAGGGCCCAGGGGTGGCTGTGTCCGTGCAGGGCCCAGGGGTGGCTGTGTCCGTGCAGGGCCCAGGGGTGGCTGTGTCCGTGCAGGGCCCAGGGGTGGCTGTGTCCGTGCAGGGCCCAGGGGTGGCTGTGTCCGTGCAGGGCCCAGGGGTGGCTGTGTCCGTGCAGGGCCCAGGGGTGGCTGTGTCCGTGCAGGGCCCAGGGGTGGCTGTGTCCGTGCAGGGCCCAGGGGTGGCTGTGTCCGTGCAGGGCCCAGGGGTGGCTGTGTCCGTGCAGGGCCCAGGGGTGGCTGTGTCCGTGCAGGGCCCAGGGGTGGCTGTGTCCGTGCAGGGCCCAGGGGTGGCTGTGTCCGTGCAGGGCCCAGGGGTGGCTGTGTCCGTGCAGGGCCCAGGGGTGGCTGTGTCCGTGCAGGGCCCAGGGGTGGCTGTGTCCGTGCAGGGCCCAGGGGTGGCTGTGTCCGTGCAGGGCCCAGGGGTGGCTGTGTCCGTGCAGGGCCCAGGGGTGGCTGTGTCCGTGCAGGGCCCAGGGGTGGCTGTGTCCGTGCAGGGCCCAGGGGTGGCTGTGTCCGTGCAGGGCCCAGGGGTGGCTGTGTCCGTGCAGGGCCCAGGGGTGGCTGTGTCCGTGCAGGGCCCAGGGGTGGCTGTGTCCGTGCAGGGCCCAGGGGTGGCTGTGTCCGTGCAGGGCCCAGGGGTGGCTGTGTCCGTGCAGGGCCCAGGGGTGGCTGTGTCCGTGCAGGGCCCAGGGGTGGCTGTGTCCGTGCAGGGCCCAGGGGTGGCTGTGTCCGTGCAGGGCCCAGGGGTGGCTGTGTCCGTGCAGGGCCCAGGGGTGGCTGTGTCCGTGCAGGGCCCAGGGGTGGCTGTGTCCGTGCAGGGCCCAGGGGTGGCTGTGTCCGTGCAGGGCCCAGGGGTGGCTGTGTCCGTGCAGGGCCCAGGGGTGGCTGTGTCCGTGCAGGGCCCAGGGGTGGCTGTGTCCGTGCAGGGCCCAGGGGTGGCTGTGTCCGTGCAGGGCCCAGGGGTGGCTGTGTCCGTGCAGGGCCCAGGGGTGGCTGTGTCCGTGCAGGGCCCAGGGGTGGCTGTGTCCGTGCAGGGCCCAGGGGTGGCTGTGTCCGTGCAGGTCCCAGGGGTGGCTGTGTCTCCCCGGTGCACTCCTGCCCCCAGGGAGCTGTCACTGCCCATCTCCAGCTCTTAATGGAAACTTCAAATATCACCAGACCTGGGCACTGGGGAACCTTGGTAATCACCTCCGTTTCCCTCACTCATACCCACTGCCAAACCCTGTTTTTTGGGATCTCATTTTTAAAGATCCTCATCCAAAGCAATTTCATAATAAAATGAAGTACTTGCCAGTTCTCCAGGATTTTTTCCATCCAGACATAGAATATGAAATGTAATCAGGGCAGTTTAACCTCAGAAGTGGTGCTGATCAGCATTAGGTGTATTTTTACCTTTTTAGCACTTTGAATTTAATTATGTAGCAGCATTGCACACGCTGTCCAAGTTTGATGCCAACTGATTTGGGTCATTTGGCTGGACCATCTGAAGTGCTGGCTTGATTCTGGGGCTGCTGCACCACTGACATCTGCCTGGGATTGTAAAACATAAAAATTACTTCTTTTTATGGCTTTTCTTGCCAGGCCTTTAGAAGTTTGGAATTCAAGCTATGAGGATCTGATCCTCCTTCAAAGTCTTTCTTGGCAGGGATTTTGTGGTGATGTATGAAGATTTTCTTACCTATTGAAATGGGAAAATAATCAGCATTAGCAGATAGCATTGTCTTGCATTCCTCCGAGCTGGAAATTTTCTTTATTGATCGTAGATTTGCGGGCCTTTAACAAATTAATTTTAAAATAATTAATTTCTTGTACCTCCTCTCATCAGCACAACTCATAACTGGCTGTAACTTCAGGCAGTTTTGCTTCTGGTGCTGCTGGAAGTGTTTGCAGGGAGGAGGAGCAGCCCATGGCAGGCCGAGGGGCCAGGCTGGATGGGGGGCATTGGACACTTGGGTTTGGGATGGGGGGCATTGGACACTTGGGTTTGGGATGGGGGGCACTGGACACTTGGGTTTGGGATTTGGGGGCATTGGACACTTGGGTTTGGGATGGGGGGCACTGGACACTTGGGTTAGGGATGGGGGGGCACTGGACTCTTGGGTTTGTGGGTGATGGGAGCCCCAGAGCCCCCTGTGCCTGGGAGGGCAGTCCCTGTGAGGCACAAGGACCTGGCCTGGGTCCCTGCAGCCCTGAGAGCAAAGGACACCTCCTCCTTCAGCCAGAGCCTCTCCAGCCTGGTGCAAACGGATCCCTGGATCTTAAAGATGGAAACATCCCTGGATTTGCTCGGAACTACTTGTGTGAGTTTTAATCCTTAATTGAGTTCAGTTGTAAAACCTTCGTGTGACCTTTTTATGAATTAGGTGCAGACAAGTAGGAAATGTTTTGCATTATCACTTAAAAGTACCCTTCCTGCTGTACCTTACTCCCACAAATAATTAGAGAGGAAAGTGGTAATTATACGAATCAATTGATAGCAGCATTTGGCTCAGACAATGCTCAAAAAGAAACTATAATTTAAGCTTAACGTGTACTATAAAGTTGACGAAGAAAATGGAAATTTATGTAAATTCCGATAGACAATTTATAAGGTTACAGACTACGTGGGATGCACATGTTTGTGACTGTTCTTTAGGTTCAGCTATTTAGGGTGGCTTTCCAGACTGAACCAGTGCTTTCCTTTGGATTCCACCCCCTTAAAATTTAAAAGCTTTTCAATTTGAGAAGGATATGCCAGTTGTTTGAGATTAGATTGAAACTTTCCACTTCCACTGCTCAAGAAGAGAGGATGTGGTCCCTGGGGTGCTTTGTGAACATGCTGTGGCCAGGATGGGGATGTCAGAGGTGCCCACCTCCCAGGAGTCACCTGAGGGGCTGGGAAGGTGAGAAGGCACTGGCGAGCTACAAAACACACAATCAATCCGGTCATTTGCATAATTAAACACCGGGAGCCTTTAGAGAAGCAGAGCAGTTTCTAACAGGCAGGGCACCCATCTGCTGTGCCCTAAAATTACACATTTCCTCTCTCAGGGGCTCTAGGTCGGTGACAGTGAGGAAGGACAGAGCCCTGAGTGAGGGGTGATGGGGGTTTATGGGGGCTCAGCCCTGGGTGAGGTTTTGGAGCTGAGACTTCCCCTGGGCACTAATTCCCCGTTACATTCATTCTCAAATGCGAGAGTGAAGTGCTTTGAAAACAAGGTGAGGACCAGCAAGGTGCCTCCTGGATCACATCCTATTCTGTTGCATTTTCAGTTGCACCCATGTAGACTTCAGCAGCCAACATCATCTTTTACTTGCATTTGTCTTTTCAGGAGCAGCAGAAGCCCAAGGAGGAGTGGGTGGGCTCTGTTTTCTGTACAGCAATTCCCACACTCAGTCCCACTCTTATTCAAACTTGCAGAAAACTCCCACCCGTTGAGGATGGGGTGATCAGGCTGCAAATTCCCAGTGTGGAGGTGGTTTTGCCTGTTGACATCACTGTATCAGACCAAGGCAGAATTCAGCTCTGAAAAGCCTAAATTTTGGGTTGAGCAGAGTCAGGAAAACATCACCCATGCTTTGAATACAACTTAAGTTTTAAGGTTGGTGACAGGAAAAAAGAACACCTAAAGCTATGTTTGAGAATTGCTGACCACTGGTAATCATTGTGTGTTTTAAATCTGTGTTTGGAATCAGTTTACAAATATGATTGCCAATTCTGAGAAATCCCAGTCCGAATTAGGATTTTGGTCTGGAGAACCAGACCTTGGCCCTTTAAGGGCTGACAGGAAAACTAACTTCATGTGTTTTTAAAACAACTTCGTGAAACTCATTCTTTAATCTGCCAATTTCCATTTTCATAAAAGTCCTTTCTCCACAGCTATTAAACATATTTTAAATATAATTTAAAAAATGTAATAACCTTTGTCATCTGTTCTACAGCTTGCCTTCAGCCAGTGCACTACTTGTGAATACAGAATTTCAAATTAAATTTACTAATCTCATGGAAAAAGGACACTAGAAAATATTGCATTCACGCTTTATACTGGCACAGCAAGCTAAGAACAACTAATTCTATCAAGTAACAAAATAAATTATACATTCCCTCTCCTGGTTGAGCTGAAATATTGCACAAAATTATTGAAAAGCTTCTCAAGTAAAACCGAAGGAAAATCCCAATTAAAGGTTTGTTGCTGGTGGCACTTGGAGTGGTGAGAGCTCCGCTCTCGAGGTGATGGGAAAGGAGAATTGTCCCAGGAGAGGGGCCTGTCCTGAGGCAGGAGGGGCAGGAGATCTGCCAAGCCCTGCTGGGGGCTGTGTGGGAATTCAGGAGGGTGGATTTGGACACAAATGACACCTTCCTCCCTCCTTGCTCTTGTCTCCATAGGCAGGGGTTGGGTTTGGCTTTTCAAGGTGGTGCTCATACTCCAGGGCATCCGAGAAATCTGGAGGGCCCAGCTCGGACCCTCCACCCTGAACACAACCTTTCCAAACTGGAGTTTTTGGTGGTTGTCACCCATGAAACTGGGATAGTGTTTTGAGTTCCTACTAAATAAATGTGTGCAGGAATCCACTACATCATTTAACGAAAATCTATCTCTGTTTTGAGCTCCTACCAAATAGATGCATGCAGGAATACACTACGTCATTTAGCTTCATTAGAAATCCAACTCATCTGGCACATTTTGTCATTATAATAGGAAAGAAACATTTCTAGGAATGCAGTGGGAAAGCACAACCCAGCAGCACCAGCCTCTCCTGCTGCTGTTCCAGCAGTTCCAGCTGGAATCTGGCTGTCTTCCTGTCCATGCTCCGAGTAAATTGTCCAGAAACCAGCCAGAAATAAATGGGGAGGAATCCCTGTGCTGAAAACAGCGTGCTTTCATTTGTCTCCCCATCCAGCCTCCACCTGTCTGGCCTCTGGAGCTGACCTTTATTTAATTGGGACCAGGCTGGAGGGATCACTCCAAAGCAGCAGGTCCGTGTCTCTGTTCCCCACTGATTGTGAGGAGAGGGTGGTCCGGGCTGGAGCTGCTGCTCTCTGCCAGTGCCAGGGCTCTCAGCAGAGCTTCAGAAGGAGGTGGAACAAAGCTCTCGGTGCCAGGAAACTGCACGGTGCTCTCACCAGGGTGGGATTGGGAATGCAGTCCTCAGGTGCTCTGTTCTGCAGCAGAAGGGTGGATAGAGGGAATTCCTGCAGGAGAAGGGTGGATAGAGGGAATTCTTTCAGGAGAAGGGTGGTTAGAGGCTGTTCCTGTGGCAGAAGGGTGGTTAGAGGCAGTTCCTGCAGGAGAAGGGTGGTTAGAGCGAATTCCTGGAGGAGAGGGGTGGTTGGAGGCAGTTTATCCAGGAGAAGGGTGGTTAGAGGGAATTCCTGGAGAAGAAGGGTGGTTAGAGGGAAGTCCTGGAGGAGAGGGGTGGTTAGAGGGAATTCCTGCAGCAGAAGGGTGGTTGGATGCTCTTCCCTGGCTCCGAGCCCTGTCCTGCCTCACTCAGGCCCCGTCCCTCCACTGCCCCTGCCCTGCGCAGGAGGTTGTGCTTTGGGAAGGCTGCAGCGGCTGCACCAGAGTGTGCCACTCGAGCGAGGGCCCTGCACAAAGCTCTGGTGCTGTGTGCAGGCACGGCTCTGCCTCGGTGCCAGGGTGGAGCTCTCTCCTCCCCTGAGCGCCTGTTCAAAATCAGCCTCTTTTGTGCCTCCCTGCTGTGGCTGCTGCACTCACAGAAAGGATTTCTTAGTTTAAATTTTTTTTCCAGAAAAGGTGCTTGAAAAAAAATGTTCTTTAATGAAATGTTTTGGGGTGTGTAATCAGAATTTTTTTAATGATTCATGTCATAAGTGCAAAGAATTTTGGCTAAAGTTGAAGGTAAGGGTTTTTTTAATCAGCAACATGCTCATTATTCACTTCCCACTCTCAGCCAAGACAAGAAAAACAGCAGCTTTCTGATGAAAAGAAGAGGATCCATCAGGTCCCACTCACTTTTCATGAACTAAGAACTGATGTCAGTGACTGTCAGATTTAAGTGATTTTCCCCATAAATCTCCTCTTTACTGGCAAAAAGGAATCATTGTTCCCTAACACTGCACAAGCTTTTTGTTCGGGTTTGCTGTGTATAAAATTTAATGAGAACAGGCACAGAACACATCAAGAGCTGAGCATGTGTCAGTTAGGCACCGTGTGTTTGAAAACCTTTTCCTATAATTATCTCCATTTCCAGTTCCCCACTTGGGAGGATGAGGGAAGGGGGCTGTGTGCTCACTGAACAATGGCTCCAGGAGCAGCAGGAGCT
>NW_005054529.1:372490-380448 GCF_000277835.1 Geospiza fortis
AGGGAAGGAGCTCACTCGGGTGCTTCAAAACGAGGTGTCCCCAAGGCTGGACCTGTGGGGCTGGTCCTGGTTTGGAGAGCTGGGGCTGTTTGTGGACTGGCTGTGCTGACTGAGCCCGTGATAACCTTGGCTGCAGCTGTGGGTCACCCCAGCTGCTCTGTCACAATCTGTGCTCTGACCTTGTCAGGGAGGTGTTTCTGCTCCAGCCCTGTCCCAGGCAGGTGTTTCTGGTCATGTTTCCATCACAACACGGGGTACACAGTGGGCAGGGTCTGGGCTGGGACACTGGGGCCAGGTGCAGGAGGAATAAGGTCCTGCAGAGGCCTGAGGGGGTTGTGCTGTCCTGTGGGATGGTTCCAGGACTGAGGGAGCCGTTCTGTCCCATGGGATGGATGATCCCAGGGAAGCTCCCAGGGCCGAGGGTCTATGCTGTCCTGTGGGATGGTCCCATGGCTGAGGGATCTGTGCTGTCCCATGGGATGGATGATCCCAGGGAAGCTCCCAGGGCTGAGGGGTCCATGCTGTCCCATGGGATGCTCCCACACAAGCTGTGCTGTTCAGGCACCCACAGGGTCGCTGCAGCCTCTCCCCCCACGCCCCGCAGCGTGCCCTCACAGACACAGCCTGTCCCCAGCTGCCTTTGCCCAGGACCCAGGAGACACCCAGCTGCTGGGAGCAGGCTGCAGTGCCCCTGGGCAGCTCTCACTGCTGGGGAGCCTGTTTGACCCTGCAGAGCCTGGGGTGTGGGCTGCCTGTGCAGAATCCAGGCCTGTGGGGGAGGAAAACAAAGGAATAAACCCCTTTGGCTCTCATAGTTTCAAGCAGAAATGCATTTACTCTGTAGGGACATTTTTTCTCTGGAAATAGGAGTGGCCAGGGCTTGGGTCACAGGAGGGAGAGTGCAGCCAGGCTGGGAGCTGCTCTCACCATGCAGCCCCCTGAGAGGGGCAGAGCAGGGGCTGGGGGGTCCCTGGTGCTGCACTGCCAAGGGAAGGACAGAGATGCTCTCAGAGTTTGTCAGAGACGCTCTCTGGTTAGCCCCATGGTGCAGAAAGGAGCCCCTGTGGCGCAAACATCTTCTCATGAGAAATTAGGATTTTTCCTCCTGAGAAGCTGAGAGGCCTCAGGAACAAAATGTAAGCAATGGTTATCTGCTGCTGTGGAATGCAAGAGGTGCATCTGTGATTGGTCTCATGTGGTTGTTTCTAATTAATGGCCAATCACAGTCCAGCTGGCTCGGACAGAGAGTCCGGGACACAAACCTTTGTTATCATTCTTTGCTATTCTATTCTTAGCTAGCCTTCTGAGGAAATCCTTTCTTCTATTCTTTTAGTATAGTTTTAATGTAATATATATCATAAAATAATAAATCAGCCTTCTGAACCATGGAGTCAGATCCTCGTCTCCTCCCTCAGCCTAGAACCCCTGTGAACACTGTCACACCCCTGCTTCCTAAACTCCTTCTCAGACAGGAGTATGGGTCTGGCTGGGCCTAATTCTAGTCCCAGGCTTGGTCAATGGTTTATTCAAAGGATTATACAAGTGCAATTGAACCTCTCCACAAATCTGTCCTGCAGGATTAAGGATGGCAAGCCAGATATATGCAAAAATGAATTAGTTATTTCAATTGATGATTATAATTATTAGAATAAAGGACCTTAATCAGAATTATCTGCTACACAATATAGGTAGTTATAACTACAATTATAGTGCACTACTTATTAAATCAGTAATTTCAAAGGCAGCTTAATAATTATCAAGTAGATATTGAAGTTAGGCTGATGTCTGAGGGTAAATCTCTTTTGCTCAGCCTCGAGGAGTGACCTTGAGGGGTGTCCCCACTCCAGGGAGAATCTCCAGGCACATTCCCAGGAGGGGCAGAACATCCTGCCATCCTCCCCCATCCCTGGAAATGCCCAGGGCCAGGCTGGACACTGGGGCTGGAGCACCTGGGACAGGGGAAGGTGTCCCTGCCATGGCAGGGGTGGCACTGGCTGGGATTTGAGGTCCAAACCAAACCAAACCAAGCCAAACCAAATCACTCTGTGATTTTAATGCTCTTTCAATGGTTATGGGTGAGTGCTGCCCTTGGACAGGTATTTTACAACTGCAAAATTCAGCTTTTGTGATTCATCGTCTTAACTCTTACGAATGTTCTTTTTGAAATGTCAAGATTTGTCATCTTAAAAGGCAGAAATCAATCAGCAAGAAAAAACAAGCACAAGGAAGTATTGTCATTTTTAATGACTTTGAGGCAATTAGAAATTGTCTAACCCCTTGCTTCTACAAAACTCCTGTTCTAGAAAGTTACTGGGGGAAAAGAGAATTCCCATCTGCTTGAAAGCTTTTCCTACAAATCCTGGAGACAGCGGGGTGTTCCCTTGCACACAGGGTGAAAATCCATCCTTTGCATGAGGACCATCCAGAAAAACGTTGTGATTTTTGGGTGGAAATGATGGGGACCAGCCACAGGAATGAAATAAAGTATTTTCTTCCCCATCTCCAATCCTAAAGCAAAGAGTATTTTAAATGGTCTATGATTGCCTGCCTCGCTCCAGCTGCTAAACAGCTGCATTAGTAAATACACAAATCATGACCTCACTGCAGTTAAACACTGAACATGGAACTGGCATGAGCCACAGTGAGCCCAAAAGGTGCAGAGCCCATTGATTTCTTGGCTCTTAGCTCGACACAGCCTGCTCAGGACTGGTGCTGGAGTGACTCTGGAAGTGTTTACCAGAACTGTGCTTTAAGATCAGCATTCAATTAATAAAAAGAGAAAGAGGTCATGCCCATAATTTGTGTTTGGCACTGGGGAACCTGCAGGTTGTCAATAGCATTTAAATTTTTTCTTTCCAATCTATTAAGGTGTTTAATTTCATTTTAACCTTAAAGAGTTAGGGCTAGTAGTAACCACTAACGCTAAATTAACACAGCTGTTTGCAGTCATTAATTGCTGTGTCTGAATGGCAAAATAAAACAAAATGACAAAATGAGCCCTGATTTTGTCACCTCCCAGGTAGCGTATCCAGAGCTGTGGGGTCATCTGCAATTAGCAGTGAGTGATCTTTATTGAGTGCCCTGTGCTGTGTGAGGTGCAGCCCGTGGCCTCCTCGGGTCCCTGATTTACTGCTTTCCATTTGTGCAGCACCCACATCAAAGCAGAGGTAATTTCCCACAACGGGGCAGGGTGTGAGTGCAACACAGCCCAGAGAGAAAATTGTTGCAGCTGCGTGGAGATGCTTGCGTACAATGGCATTTTACTGATGTTTCCTCCTGCTCACTCTTCATTGCATGCAACAGAAATAAACTGGACGAGGAAATGCCAGGTGAAGCATTTTGGAGAGCTGATCTGGACGTTTCTGTACCTTTGACAGAGGTGAGTGTGTGAGGGAGCCGTGCCTCCAAGGGGAGGCATGGCAGTAAATGATGCAAATTGGCAGGATTACAGGCCGTAATGAATCCAAAGAAGATTTAAAAATATAATTGGAAAAGGTGTCAAAGAAAAAAATGGTTAGTCTGTTTTATCTGTTATTGGGACTCGAGCTTACAAGCTATTAAGGAATTTGCCCTTGCCAAGGCAGAAGATGAAATGTCTCCCTGAGTCCTGAGAGCGCTGTTTGTGCGCAGGAGCTGCGAGCAGGGCTGAGGCAGAGCTGCTGTCACGGGCTCCTTTATTGTTCTTTAATTCCTAAGGGAAGGCAAAATCTGTTTCTTAGAAAATTCTTCTCCGCATTTTGATTTCTTCTCCATTTCCTTATGCTAATGGGGCTGGTGTGATGGGGAGGATGATTATGGAATGAAATGTTTTGAGCTGCTGAGCTCCTGCCTGCAGCAGGAACTGCAGCTGGGCACTGCAGGGCTGGGGCACAGCAGGGCTGGGGCACAGAGCCTCTCCTTGGGATGGGACAGGGGCACAGAGCCTCTCCTTGGGATGGGACAGGGGCACAGAGCCTCTCCTTGGGATGGGACAGGGGCACAGAGCCTCTCCTTGGGATGGGACAGGGGCACAGAGCCCCTCCCTGGGATGGGACAGGGCACAGAGCCCCTCCTTGGGATGGGGCAGGGGGTCAGCAGTGTGGGATGGGGACACAGTGACCAGTGCGGGATAGGGATTTTGGGATGGTGAGGTGCTGCTGGCCACACAGCAGGCTGGGAATTGGGCACAGCAGGGTGGGATGGGGGCTCAGCCAGGTGGGAAGGGCACACAGTGACCAGTGTGGCCAGCAGCACCTTGCCCTGCCCAGGAAGAACACGATGCCTTTGCCCCTTGGTAGGGCGGTACATTTGGTGTGGATTGCAGGAGCCGAGGGTGCAGCAGCTTCAGGAACCATCACAGCAACTGACGCTGCCCTGCAGGAGCCAGCCAGGGTCTGGTTTCTGTACCTGGCAGACCCCACAGTCCCTGTGCCAGCTGGCAAAGCTCCTCTTCACCTTAGACCCTGGGAGCTGAGGATAAATCTGACTGCTGAGATCATCTCTGCTGGAGAAAAAGAGCCCTCATCGAGGCCTTTGAAAAGAGAGGAGAAAAATAATTTTCTTGCAACACGGTAAAGGGTGACTAAATGGAAATGCTGAAGGTCCTTAAATAATAAAATGAAAATGAAGCTTAAGAAGGTGTCGTGGAGGTTTGTGTAGCCAATCACTCAGGTGCAGGCAGTGTACATTTCTTCTTGCAGCACAAAAGCATTTTAACTGATTAACATGCTCCAGTGACTCTTTTAACTCTGCTGCTCTTCAGCTTGGGCACTTCTGTGATCATGCTACAAAGCAGGTGGTAAATGTGCACGTTTTTCCAGCCAGGGCTGTACAGAGGTGCTGGGCTTATGTAGGAAAACTGCAAAGTAACTCAAATGGGGCTGAATTGGTGCCCAGCAACAGCAGCAATTCCTCCAGGCACACCCCACTGCCTCATTCCCAGCTGGTCTGGCTGCTCCACATGGGCAGTGCCTGTCCCATGGGCTGTCCCCACCACTGCAGTGCTGTGACAGGGCTGTCCCCACCGTGCCTGGCACCGCTGCCCTTGTCACAGGGCCGTCCCAGGGCCTGTCCCCACCGTGCCTGGCACTGCTGCCCTGGCACAGTCTAAGCTGTTGTTGAAGTCCATTTCCACTGGAATGCAGGGGAGACTCAGGTCTGTTCCATTAGGAAAACAGGAATGAGGTGAGGTGGATGTCCCCAGTGTGGGTCAGAGAATCTAGAGGAGATTGAGGTCTGTTCCATTAGGAAAAGAGGAATGAGGTGATATGGATGTCCCCAGTGTGGGTACAAGAATCAAGGGGACCCTGAGGTCTGTTCCATTAGGAAAACACAAATGAGGTGAGGCGGATGTACCCAGTATGGGTCAGAGAATCCAGGGGAAACTGAGGTCTGTTCCATTAGGAAAACAGGAATGAGGTGAGATGGATGTCCCCACGTGGGTGCGAGGCAGAGGGGAAGCACTGGGGTCGCTGTGCTGGGCACTGCTCTCACCTGTGGGGTCTGTGCTCTGCTCACCTGCAGGCACTGCCATGAGTGGAATTGGGATTTTGGGCCTGTAAAAATGAACTGCATCTTAGAAAAGGTGTGTCCTGGGGAATTATGGAATCACAGAATTGCAGAGACTGGAAGAGCCCTTGGAGGCCATGGATCCCAGCCATTCCCCAGCACTGGCCTGTCCCCAGGGGTCTCTATGCCCTCAGTACAGACAGCCCTCCACAGGGAAATGGCACAAGATTAAAACTCCTTCCCTCTGAGCTGGGGAAGGCACCAGCAAACCTTGTTGGTCTTTTCCAAGCAGCTCTGGTAAGAATTATGTGGTCTGGTACAGCCATCTGGGGCTGACAGGCCATGCCACAGAATGTGGACAGCACACTTGGAATTAGCTTTCTGTTGATAATCCAGATGATCTTCAAGGACTTTTGATAATATAGATAATTTTTAAGGTCCCTTCCAACCCTAATTATTCTACCATTTTATATTTTAGTTTTAAATCCCTGAGAGCAGAATAGTAATAGCCCCGATACGCCATCAAATAATGATAAATAAAGCAATTGAAAACAACCATCCAAAAAACCATATTTGATCACGGGAGGAAGAAATGTGCCAAACACAGCTGCAAAATTAAATTTCAAGAAAGGCTTTCAGAATCTCTGTTAGTGCCAGCCTTCCCTGTCCTCTCCTGCACAGCAGCAGGGCTGAGGGTGCCAGCCTGGGCTTTAATGGGCTGTTTGTCCAGGGGACAATGAGCAGCAGATGACTCTGGATAACCGTAGTGTTGATGTAGACATGGGGCTGAAAACGTTCCTGAAGTTGCTGAAGAAGCAGGAAAGAAATGTATGTTATTGGAATGAGCTTTACCTTTTTATCAGGACAGTTGAGGTGTGTCTCCGAAACTCTGGGAGCCTGAGCAGCACCACAAATAAATGCCTGAGTCAAATGGAAATTAAGCTTTCTGCTACATTTCTGCAATAATCCATCCAGAGAGAAGCAGAAGCTACAAACCATAATAACAATAGGAGAAATTATACAGCCCCACCGTTTTTCCAGCACTGCTGTTAGCAGAACACTAGATTGATGTTGTACCTATTTTTATTTTTGCTGCTGGAACAGCCTTTGTCACAGAGAGGAGGCACACGAATTTCAATAGCTCCTATGTTTTGTGAAAAATGTGGAGTGCTGCACTCATCTGACCTTTTCAGAATTTTTCATTTCAATTGCCTGGTCACCCCAGTCCTTTGCAAGAGGTTGGGCTCCCCTTCTAATGGGAAGAGGAGGAGTGCAATGGTCAACCATTCAAAATACTGAATATTAAAAAGGTCAACAGAGTACGGCATGGCAATGTGA
Source organism: Geospiza fortis (assembly GCF_000277835.1). Classification (NCBI taxonomy): domain Eukaryota; kingdom Metazoa; phylum Chordata; class Aves; order Passeriformes; family Thraupidae; genus Geospiza; species Geospiza fortis. The sequence goes on from NW_005054529.1 coordinate 379,316, forward strand.
AAATGAGACAATGCAATCCCAGGTACCTCCTCGCAGTGGCAAAAACTGTAGCAAGAGCAGAAAATGTCACAACACAAATGCATTTCCAGGAGGGACGGGAGTGTGGTGTGTGCTGAGTGTGCCCTCACTGCAGGGCTCAGGCTGTGCTCCTGCGCCCCTGCAGCCTGTCCCAGCCCCAGGGATTTGGGATCCCAGAATCACAGGGACGAGGGACAGCCTGGGCTGGAAGGGACCTGTGGGAATGCACAAAATCAGAGGGGTTTGGGAGAGCTGCAAAAGGCCTCAGAGACAGCAGAACTGTGAGTAGAGCCAAGCAGCAGCCATGAGATTGGTCAGCAGAAAAAGTATTTAAACTGTAGAAAAGCAAGGGCAAATAGAACAATAGTTGTGTATTAACACTTGTCTAGAATTACTCTCTAAGTTGCAGAAAGTTTATTTAGCAAGATATTAGGAAGGTTGAAGCTTAATAATGGAGCTCTGTGCGTTGTGTTTTAAGGCTCACAAGTAGGCACTGTATTTGAAATAAGCAAGCACTGTTTAACCAAAGGTACCTGTCCTTGTAGTGCTTGGATAGAACTCCTGTCAATGTGCTTTTGCTTTGTGTGATTGGTCAAGAAGCTTTTATAAAGTGAGTTGTAACATTGAGTTCTGTGTCTGCTGCCTGGGATGTGAGCTGCTGGCATCTTCCCATTGTCATACCCATGGAATGAGACTGCTGCTGGAAAATAAACCAGCTCAGGGCACGTTCCACAGCAGCCCTGTCCCATTCATGGTCTGTAAATAGCCCCTGGCCGGCAACAGGGACCCTACAGCTCACCTTGCTCCCACCATGGGCAGGGACACGTTCCACCAGACCAGCTTGCTCAGACATTCCCACACAGGCCAACTGTGCTTGTGCCAATGATGTTGTGAAGGACCACAGAAACACAGCAAATGTGTGAATTCTACAATACTCTCTATTTCCTTGTCTGTGTGCGTTGTGCCATCCTGGGAAGCTCCCTTCCCTGCAGAGCAGAGGCAGAGGAGGGCACAGCTTGGTTTCTCCCATCTGCAGACAGAGTGAAAATAAAAAAAATTTTCAGGATTATAAGAAGAAGAAGAAAAAAAAATATATATATATATGTATATATATA
>NW_005054529.1:380458-391898 GCF_000277835.1 Geospiza fortis
ATCTATGATATAAGAAGAATAAAAATTTGTTTAGGATTATAAGAAGAAAAAATCCCAATCTGGGAAATCAATCAATCAATCAATCAATCAATCAATCAATCAATCTAGTGGTGGGTGGGGGGGGTAATAGTAATTCTGAATGGTTGCAAACTGTAAAATTTTTACTGCAAATAGAGGAATAAAGTGTGAGTTTTTGTGTTCTGAGCCATTGGTGCTGGGCTTGGCTGGCACAGGCCCAGCACAGCCCCAGCCTGGTCCCAGCACAGCAGATCCATCGCTGGCCACAGCCAGGCAGGACTCCTCCATTTGACACCTTTCTTGGTTTGCTTTCCTTTTCTCTTTGTCAACATCCAGCAGCTCTTCATTTTCTTTTTAAAACATTTGAGAACCCGAATGATATTTACAAATTCTCACTTGTAACATTTGTTGGGCTGATTGTAACTGCACAAACAGCATTTCAAGCCTTTCCAGTGCCATGAAGATGTACTTCAGTGACTATTTATTTTGCCTTGAAGAGATAAGTCAGTGTGTGATAAAGGGAGATCTGAGGCCCCTGGCTGAAGGTGCCCTGGTTGGCAGGCACCAGCCAAAGGCTACGAGGAATTGCTGTTTTCAGAAGTTCCAAACCCCAGAATTAACATAAATAAGCTTCCACTGAAAGCAGGATTGCTCCTCAGCTGAGGCAGGAAGAATTAACTCACAGGAATCCTGTCCAGCAGTGAAAGTGTTTGGGCTTTTTCTGCATCCTCAGAGAAAGGAGCAGCATCACAGAGCAGAGAAAGGAGCTGTCTCAGCCATGTGGAGTTATTAATGGAGCCACAGAATCCCAGACTGCTTTGGGACTACGGGTTCCCCAACAAATACCATAAAACCCCCAAATAATGAAATCCTGACTGAATGAGGAGCTTGGCTCATCACCCATGGCCACCCCACTCCCCGAGGGCTGCAGGAGGCTCCCCGTGTGCCTGCCCTGCAGGGACACTCCTCACCTAGATCCCTTTGGTCCATTTCAGGCTTTATGGGACATGACCAACACTCCAGGCTCATTTGCAGGGTAATGTTCAGGAAATGCACATCCCCAGGCTGGGGAGCAGCCCCCGTGAGGCAGGGCCAGCCTGGCAGGGGAATGGCACAGGAGGCTCTGAAACGCCTTGTGTGACTGCAAACCACAGAGCTGTGCACCCACAGTGATGGATCTGCAAACCACAGAGGTGTGCACCCAGTGTGTGTGACTGCAAACCACAGAGGTGTGCACCCACAGTGGTGGAGCTGCAAACCACAGAGGTGTGCACCCAGTGTGTGTGACTGCAAACCACAGAGGTGTGCACCCACAGTGGTGGATCTGAGGAGCTGAGTGCCCCTTGTGCCTCACACCACGGGCTCCTTCCCTCTGGCTGTGGCAGCAGAACGGGTGGCACGTGCTGAGTTATGCAGATCTTCATTTATTCCTTAGGGATCCTTCCTATTCCTGATAGTTCCAAGTCCCCTTTGATCCAGACTCAAGGCTGATGTTAACCAAGTGCTGTTATTTCAAAAGCACAATTGCATTACTGACTCATCCTTCGTTTCCTGTCACAATGATTGTGATAGTTATTTTCTCCATGGTAAATATTACCCGATTTTTTTTCCCTCTCTCAGGTATTTCTAGTTGCCTTTTTATTTTTTTAACTTCAAACCCTCGTGTCATCAGCCACCACTGGGCTCCCCTGAGAGCACGGATCTATTCAAGCAGCTTTGAGTGACTGCAGGAGAATAAGAACAGCCAGAGGTGTCCCTGGCATGGGGGCTGCCCGGGCACCAGGGCAGGGCTGGGGCGCACACAGGCCCTGGCACCAGGGCAGGGCTGGGCTCGCACAGGCCCTGGCACCAGGGCAGGGCTGGGCTCGCACAGGCCCTGGCACCAGGGCAGGGCTGGGCTCGCACAGGCCCTGGCACCAGGGCAGGGCTGGGCTCGCACAGGCCCTGGCACCAGGGCAGGGCTGGGCTCGCACAGGCCCTGGCACCAGGGCAGGGCTGGGCTCGCACAGGCCCTGGCACCAGGGCAGGGCTGGGGCGCACACAGGCCCTGGCACCAGGGCACTGTCTGTACCCAGGGAAAAGCACATCCTCGAGCTTCTGCCAGACCTTTGTAGGGTCCCAGAGTGATGAGGGTTGGAAGGGACCCCAAACGCCACCTTGTTCCACCCCCTGTGGGACTGGCATGTGACATTTGCAGGGATGGGGCTGCCACAGCTTTCCTGGGCCTCACCCAGGTGATTTCCCTTCAGAGGGAAGAATTTCTTCTCAATATCCCACCTCAGCCTGCCCTCAGTGGGTGGGAAGCCATTCCCCCTTGTCCTGTCACCAGCTCCTGATGAAAAGTCCCTCTCCAGCTCCCCTGTAGGCTCCCTTTGGATCCAGTAAGAAATCTGAATTATGGGAGATTGGTTCAAGCTCCTCAGAGCCCCTTGAGAAGCCTTCAGACCAGGCCTTCCTAAACCATTCCCCTGCTTCTCTGCTGGGTGTTAATTATTACAGCTTGCAACTCAGGAATTCTATTCTCAGTCACATCCTAGTTTTATTCTCAATACATCTGAATGGCAAATTATTCATTTGCTCTAATCACAGTGGGGTTAGGATCTTCAGTGTGCCAGTGACAATATTAATTGCCTGGTGTGTGGTCTTCTGGAGAACAGAAGTTAGAAAGAATGATTCCACACCCCAAGTCATTAGGAGAAAAGCTCAATTCATTATCTGGGCATTATTATTACTAATGACATAGTAATAGACTCCATACTAACAATAAATATCTTTTTACCAGCGCAGTGTTTTACTTAATAGCCATTTTAACTGGCAGCTGAAGCCTTGTGCCCCCCAGCTTGTGCTGCCTCTCGTGGGAGCTGCTTCCTGCTCCAGAGTGCGTCCTGTGTTCCGCAGGGTGCTGAGAGGAATTCATATCAGCAGCTGCCATGAGTTTTGGTGGGTTTTGGCCATGGCTGTGTGTTTGGGCAGCAGGGGTGCACTCAGCTCCTGGCAGGGCAGGGGCTGTCCTGCTGTCCATCCAGGCACACAGGACACACAGACATCCCCGTACCTCCAGGGCACCCAGCCCAGCTGCAGGGCTGTCCTGCTGTCCATCCAGGCACACAGGACACACGGACATCCCTGTACCTCCAGGACACCCCACAGCACTCTAGCTGTGAGCAGAATCCAAATTCTCAAGCCTGTCCACGAGAAAGCTCTTCTGGACTGACCCTGAACTCAGCACTGCCCAAGGGACCTGAAAATACCAGGTCAGAGGCAGAATTTTTAGGTTTTTTTGCACTGGGCTTGGTTTTGCCCCAGGGGAAAAGGGCTGTCCCTCTCCAGGGCGCCTCAGGAAGCAGAGCAGGCTTTGTCCCCAGCAGGGAAGTTAAACTCAGCTTTGTACAGCGGGGATTGGTGGATGGGTCTGGGTACACTTGGAGCTGTTCAAGGGCAGGACATGCCCTCCCCAAAGCCCTCAGAGCACAGGCCAGGCTGCTCTGGATCCTGCAGCTCTCCTGGCCAGCCCAGGCTGTGTCCAAGGGACCTGGGGAGCCCAGACTGCTGCACCCTGCACCCCTGCCCTGGATGGACAGGGACAGGGATAGGGACAGAGACAAGGACACAGACAGGGACAGGGACAGCAGCACGCCAAGGTGGGACAGGGCAAGATCTACAGGTTTCCATCCAAGCAATGAATTCCCCTCCCTCCTGGCCTTTAGGAGTGTTTCATAGGGTGAGAGCCTCTGGGGCTGCCCTGTCACCAGGGCTGCACCCACGGAGTGTGCACTGAGGGCACTGCTGCAGGGCTGGATCCCAAACCTCTGTCCCCATCCCGGGGGAATCTGCTCTAGGAAAGACAACATTAAGAGACATTTCCTCACGAAATGTTTTTATTTCCAGTCACAGGTATACCAAGACAGTTCTGGTGGTGCAGTGGAATACAAAATGATTTATTAATGACAGGAAAATCTGCACCCTTGGATATATCCCAGAGCAAGTTTGGAGTTGGCAGGGTCATTACCAGCTGTTCTATTAGCGAGACCAGGAAAATAGATATTTTTACCTTAATTGAATTTCATATAAGTTGCAACCTGGCCTTTAACAAAGAGGCATCATTTGAATTTATCACAGAGCCAGGGACTGGCTTCAGGCTCTTGGATTTTGTCTCCAGTGCTGCTGAAGACATTTCACCCCAATTGCATTCTGGCTTTGAATGCAGAAACTTTAACTAGAAGATCAGCACTTTTGCTGGGGTGTTTTTAATTCAGCTCAGCCTGTGCCCAGCAGGGACCCAAGGCCTGGCAATTTTTGCTGTCCAGCAGCTCGGGGGGCAGCGCTGGCTGCTCCATGCGGGAGCTCCCTCCTGCAGCCCCTGGATCCTCTCCTGTCCTGGGCTCCAGCCCAGCCCTGCCTCCCCACAGGGCTTGGTGTCCTCACAGGCTGACGGAAGGGAAGGGCCTGATTCACTCAGGGAATTACAGCAGCTGACCTGGCACTTCTGGTAACAAAATTATGCCGTAGAAAAGCAGGTTAGTGTTTTAAACATAGTGGAACTGTTTGTAATTTGTTTGTTTATAAAACAAATATCTACTTGGTATGACATTACATTGTTGAATTACTTATTTACAGCTCCAAATACCTGTGTTATTAGTGCTGCCTGCTATTGCAAACACCAAATTAATGTTCACTTATTTCTCCACTTAGGTTGTGGAGATTGTGTTATGACTTCATCAATTGGCTGTGTTTTTCAGAGGAACTTATTTCAATCCAATTCCTGATGTCATGTTCCAGCCAAATGAAAGCAGAGGCCCCCATATTGCAGGTGAAATCTGTAATGCTGCGGCTCCGGAGTGACGCCTTAAACAATCAAGCTAAATCTGTCAGGGGACTTTTAATACACTGCACTGATGAAGCAAGAGTATTAAATTTATTCAACCATGAAGAAGGCTTTGATTATCCTACACCTCAGCTGTGCCAGGATGTGTTGACCATGAGTGAAAAAAAATAGGAGAAAATGAAATGTGATTAGTTCCTGATGGGCTGAAATTCCTTTAATGTGCATAACAGGGAGGGGAATTCATATTAACAGCTCCCATCAAGAATTTATTTTGTTCATATCTACTCCACAACACAATGAATCAGTGTCTCCAAAGGCTGATAACGTTCTTATCAATACCTGAATGGGAACAGGTGGGATGACACAATTGTTGCTGGTGTATTGTCTGCATTCGGCATGGCTCCCGAGCCCTGGAAATGTGCCCCCCAATTTCACTCTGAAAACAGAAGTACTGGTTGTTTTTGGCCTTTTTTTTTTGTCAGTAGATTTGATTGAGAAGATTTGGAAAATTGATTAAGTTACAAGGTTTTAAAAATTATTTTCGAGCTGAAGCTTAACAAAAGCCTATTTTTAAGAACTGAAGAAAAAAAGAAAAAAACTGTAATGAAGTGAGTGAGACATGATTATATGCAAAAGGCATTGTCAGCAGCTGGAAAAATTATGAGGAAGTTTAAAGGCTAATTATTAATCACCTGGCTTTGGCAGCACCACAGAATCCATCTCCCTGCGTCCTGGGGGTGCTGGATTTGCAAAGCTGCAAATGGTAGTTTATCTGAATTATTATTAAGAAAGGCTCTGGCGCCCACATGCACAGCACCGACATTTACAACTGAATTATTACAAGTCCATGTTTTACTCCTCTGCTGCCTCCGCACTTGTTTCCACCTGCTCATTGTCGGAGACGGAGCGCAGGAGTTTCAGCAGAATCCACAAAGAGTTTCAGATGCTCGGCAATGGTAATTTGTGTGCATCACTTGTGGAGGGAAAAGTGGTGTGTTCACAGGGAGGCATGGACCCAGAGGAGAAAATGAAATGGCACTGCTGGGCAGGTGTGGGGTCTGGCTGCCCCAGCCCTGCCCAGACCAGCACAGGGGCTCCAGGGCCACCTGTAATCCTGGAGCTCCAGCCTGGTTTGGGCTCACAGGGACCTCAGAGCCACCCATTCCCACCCCTGCATGGCAGGGACACCTCCCACTGTCCCAGGTGCTCCAGCCCCAGTGCCCAGCCTGGCCTTGGGCACTGCCAGGGATCCAGGGGCAGCCACAGCAAATCTGGGGACTTGTGCCAGGGCCTGCCCACTCTCCCAGGGAACAATTCGTAATTCCCAATATCCCATCCATCCCTCCCAGGGAACAATTCCTGGTCCCCAATCTCCCATTCCACCCTGCCAGGGAACAATTCCTAATTCCCAATATCCCATCCATCCCTGCCCATTGGCAGTGGGAGCCATTCCCTGTGTGCTGTCACCACGTGCCCTTGTAGCAGTGTCCCCATGGAAGGTGGGGTTTCAGCTATGGGGGCTGGTTTGATGCCCAGCAGTGGAGTTTCAGCTCCATGGGGGCTGGTTTGATGCCCAGCAGTGGGGTTTCAGCTATGGGGGCTGGTTTGATGCCCAGCAGTGGGGTTTCAGCTCCATGGGGGCTGGTTTGATGCCCAGCAGTGGGGTTTCAGTGGGATGGGGGCTGGTGTGATGCCCAGCAGTGGGGTTTCAGCTATGGGGGCTGGTTTGATGCCCAGCAGTGGGGTTTCAGCTCCATGGGGGCTGGTTTGATGCCCAGCAGTGGGGTTTCAGTGGGATGGGGGCTGGTTTGATGCCAGGCAGTGGGGTTTCAGCTGGATGGGGGCTGGTTTGATGCTCAGCAGTGGGATTTCAGCTATGGGGGCTGGTTTGATGCCAGGCAGTGGCGTTTCAGCTATGGGGCCTGTTTTTATTCCAATCCTGCAGCACCCAGGCAGCTGCTCCCTCTGACGCCGTGTCTGACAGATGTGGGAGCTGAGAGCTGGAGTGTTCCAGTGGCACTCCTGCTGACGATGATAAATGCAGTCTTCATCTGGCAACTTCAAGGTTCGCTTTTTTTCATTTGAAGAGGAACATGCATATGGTTAAAACCTCAGCATTAATAATCCTTCCCTGCGAGCAAGATTGATACACGCAGCATAAATCCTCCTGCAGCAGCGTGGCTGCTGGTAGGCACCGAGAGTTTCTCCTGCCATCAATATTTGGGCTGAGGGTTGGAGTCCAAGTGAGATTTTTGCTTTCCCTTTCAGAGGTTGTGAAAAACGCCAATCACTTGTTTTTAAAATTTTAAAAGTTTAATAGTAATAAAATGGTTATAAAAATAGTAATACAATTAGAGTAATAATAATTTGGACAATTTGGATTAGGACAATATGAGACAATAGAGACAAAGAGTTACAAATGTCCGGGTTCCTTTTCTGGGCAGCACAAGCCCAAAAAAGGACCCACGTTAACAGAGGATTAACCCTTAAAAACAACAGCCTGTTGCATATTCATACACCTCATCCATGATGCATAAATTCCATTCAAACACAAGATTCTGTCTGGGCAGTGTCAGCTTCCTCCTCTGAATCCTAACAGAGCCTTCGAGGCAGGAAGAAGTTCGTTTCTTCTCATAAGAAGGCAATAAATTCTCTTTCTCTGAAAGATTCAGGTGTCCTGGGGCTGCTGTCTGGTGCGAGTGCCTCATTCCTGTCTTAAAAAAAATCCCACTAACATAGTTCTTATTTTAACTACAAAAGTTGCCTTTTAATTGCAAGACTACATTTATCATATTATTAAATGTTAATACAGCACTACTAGTCAATACATCAAAATGCATTTGGTAAATATCTGCGTAGAGCTATGGATATGCACTTTTCACAGAGGTGCTGCCTGCAGGCGCTGGGCAGCCCTGCCCAAGGAGCAGAGCAGTCAGAGATGTGCCATGGGATGAGGAGAGGCACAAACTGCTGCTCACAGCTCTGGGCTCCACGCAGGCCTTGGAGGGGCTGGGGTCTCAGCAGCAGCACGTGAACACCCACCCTGTCACAGACATCTTTCCATGAAAAATCCTTTTGTCAGGATTTTTCCTCCTGAGAAGCTGAGAGGCTTCAGGAACAAAATGTAAGCAATGGTTATCTGCTGCTGTGGAATGCAACAGGTGCATCTGTGATTGGTCTCATGTGGTTGTTTCTAATTAATGGCCAATCACAGCCCAGTTGGCTCAGACTCTGTCTGAGACACAAGCCTTTGTTATCATTCCTTCTTTTTCTATTCTTAGCTAGCCTTCTGATGAAATCCTTTCTTCTATTCCTTTAGTATAGTTTTAATATAATATATATCATAAAATAATAAATCAAACCTTCTGAAACATGGAGTCAGATCCTCATCTCTTCCTCATCCAAGAACCCCTGTGAACACGGTCACACCCACCCCTCGCATGAACAGCCTGCTCTGGTCACAGCAGGACAGAAGGAGTTCTTCAGCACTCGCTTTTTTGGAGTTTTATTTCCTAAATAACAGAATCTTTCTTGCCTGTGTTTGTGAAGCTGCCATTTAGGGCTTGACGAGGCTGCTGACCCAGCAGAGGGGCCCTGGCTGGTGGCAGCAGCCAGGACTCCTCCCTCACCCCTGCCTTGGGGCATCATCCTCTTGTCCCACCTGCTGCTCATGGCAGAGCCCCGGCGCTGAGCCTCGAGCAGGGCGAGGGGAGGGAGGTGTGGGAGCAGAAACCTCCAGCCCTGCTGTCCTGCTGTCCTGCACCAGCCCAGCCTGGTCTCCCTCACACTGGGACGCACATCCAGGGATGCCTCTGTGAGCAATCCTGGCACAGCAAAGGATCCCTCACTGCTGGGGAATGAGATAGTTGGCCTTTACTATGCAAGAGACCTTTTAATCTCTCATTTTCCTGCAGAAATTGTGAGTAAATTGTAAAAACATGGCCCCACCCACAGCAAGCTCAAATGGCAGCCAAGCCATTCCTGAGCATGTGAAACAAATTTGGGCTATGGCAGGGAAGCAGGAAAGGACAAGACACCCTGAGCATCAGACAGGAAAATGCAGAAATGCTGGAAGGGCAGCCCTGATGGGAGCCTCAGAGGTCTCTGTGCTCTCTGGGTTGAGTGCTGGCTGAAAGAGGGCTGGGGTTGCAAGCAAATAAACGTTCTCTTGTTGTTTGGTTTCTCCCGTGTTCATGGAAACAAAAATTGCATTAAGAAATACCTGACTTCACTATCAATTTCTGTTCCCCACAGAAGGCCAGCCAGGGCCCCTGGCTTTGGCCTCACTGTTTAGCGCTCTGTGAAACGTTCCATGGCCTGTCTGCTCCTTTTCCTCCTCACTCAGACGCTGGACTCCAGGTGAGGAACGGGAGTCTCATTTCCCATAGCTATTCATGAGGTCTTTCCTCTTCTCCAGAGGGTTTTTGAGCAATGAAGAGCATCATCCTCAGCAACATAACGCAGACAAGAGCGGAATGCAAAGGAAACCCAACCATGGGAGTATCCATAGTGGTTCATGTGAGCTCCTGTGGGCTGGGACCTGCAGAGCAGTGGGAGCAGAGCTTGGCACGGCCTCCCCACGCTCCAGGAGCCCCTGGTGCCAAGGCCTGGGCTCTCCCTGTCAAACACTCCTGATTCCTTCTCTCTAAATGGCTTCAGGAGGTCCCACAGGTGCTGCCCCTCCAGCTCAGTGAGTTCCACTGCTGCCTCTGGCCACGTTGCTCTCCCTCCTGCTGATAGCCAAATAACAAAATAACAAATAGCTTGTTAAGCCTGTTTTGACTGAATTCCATTTTTTTCCAGCTACATTTCAGACTTAGCCTCCATGCCCAGCTTTGTTGCAATGAGAGGGGGTTCTGAGGAGATGGCTGTGGGTGTTTGTGCCTCTGGGAAGAGCTTTGGGGGACGCCTTTGCAGAGGCTCCCTGTGCAGGGCTGATGGCCACGGGGCTCGAGAGGGACTGTGCAGGGAGGTTCTGTGTGCTGTGCAGAGCCCTGGCTGCCTGCAGCTGTCCCTGGCACAGCAGATCCCCCTGGGGAAGCTCTGGGGAGGAGGATTCAGCCCCCAGGCCAAGGCTCGGGGATCAGCGTGGTGCTGCTCCCTCTGGAGCCATTCCATTGTGCAGGAGGCTCCTGGGCCTCGAGGGACAAACCCCTGTGGTGGCTTCCCCCAGAGCAATGGCATTGCAGTGGGATGAGGCAGGATGAGCCCCCAGTGCCAGGGAAGGGTCTGAGCAGCTGCTGTCCCCTGGGTGGGCGGTGGCTGCTGCCCTGTGTCCCCCTGGGATAAACACCAGCAGGGATGCGCTGAGCAGGCTCTGGGACTCATGTCAGCTGCAGGGAACCCTGTTAATATTTCACTAGGATTCAGACAAAAGCAGAAATGAAAAAGTGAGAGATTCACAGTGTCACAGAGGGATATTTGCTGATGGAGAGGCAGGCAGCTTTTTTTAAAAACTATGGGGGACATCATTTGCAACTCGTTCCCGAGAAGAGAGAAGTCCCATGACAGATTTCAAATCTTTGGCACAGCTTTATAACTTTATCAAAGAGAGGCATCAAAGTGAGAACTTTGTTCTGGAAAAAAAAAGGCAGAAAAATAATCTATAGAAACCACAACAAAATATAAGATCAGGGTAATCATGTTGTACCATCAAAAAGGTGCCATTTTTGTGCCTTTTGCGATGTTTCCTTTGTGACAGTTTGGTCTCAATGGCACAGTGAAAATAACTTGCCTGTCTTGTGATTGACAGGAAATTTAAATTCTTGCAAGCAAATGCCAGCAGGAAAACAATCTCAGCCCACATATTGCACACCTTAACGTGGTACTGGATTGAACCATCCTCCTTGGGAGTTAATGGGTAATTGAACCCATATGGCGCCCAAAAAAGTGCAAATTTGGGTTTTCAGCAGAAGAAATCACCTGGGAAACTGTCTACATTTAGTTACCTATCAATATTCAATGTTATTGCCAAGACAGGATAAAGGCATAAGATGGAAACTTGAGAGCTTGAGACAACACAGGCCAAGAAATGCAGCACAAGAGAATTTAACTGCAGCAGCCTCTCCTCGTATTGACCCAGCCATCATAACAGAAATAATGCCAGCTGTTTTCTGTGATGCCAGCACTGAGCAGTCCAGGGATCAACACTGTTAACACTGCTGCCTTTTATAGTCCTTTTTTCCCTCTCTACGTGTTTGATTAAAAACCATATCAGTGTTTTTCTCTGCCCTTTTTTTCCTTATTTCTTTCTCTGAAATCTCTTTTCCATCGATTATCTCTGGGTGATGCTTTCATCCAGAGATGTTTCACTGGTGACTGTCAGTGAAGGAGCGAGTGCACCTTGGATGGGAGCTCAGCTGGGCAGGTTAATGCCATGAACCCAAGCAAAGTCACAGGTGGGCAGCTCTCCCTGGCTCGGGGGTCAGCAGCTCTGAGGAGCCCCTGCAGAATGAGAAAGTCTCCTTGGAGAGCAGGATGTGGCCCCAGTGCTGTGGGGAGGTGCAGGACCAGCAGGAAGGAGCTGGTGGCACCACAGGCCTGGCTCCAGAGCAGGGGTGGTGCTGCTGTTGGTGTCTCAGGAAGGAGGGTCAGGCT
>NW_005054529.1:391932-425836 GCF_000277835.1 Geospiza fortis
GGAGAAACTCTCCAGCCATAGCAGCTCCTGGCTGTTATCAACACCCAGCTTGGCCGTGCTCCTGTGCACCCCTGGAGCAGCTCGAGCTGCTTATGAGCAGCTATTATCGAGCAAACCCGTGTCTGTGGCAAAAGAGTGGGATGCCTTGTCAGTAGAGGTGACAAGCCAACCCAGCTGGGTGATAGCTGGCTGCCTGTGAAACGAATCCAAGTTCACTCTTCATTCTTCTCCAAGGAAAACCTACAAACCCTAATGAAGTGAATGAAGGGCTATTTAAAGGGGGTGCAGCTCCTTTAAAAGAGAATACAATCTCTATGAGGGGATAAATACTAATCTCCCAATTACATTGTGGGCCCTCAAGCAGCCATCAACAAAGAGTGCCTTAAAGCTCTACACTACCAAAATATGAGAACTTTATGACTCCCTCCCCATTAACAGGCTAACCTATATTCAAATAGGAGAATTAATGCTAGAATGAGTAACCAGGGTCCTCCCTCTACGACACAAGCTTACATTTGATCCTCATGTGTGATTCTTTAGGAAATGAGTGATCCCCATTTCCTAAAGAATCACACAATCACCAAGGCTGGAAAAGCCTTTTCAGACCATGGAGTCCAGCCTTTCCCTAGCTCGGCCAGGGCCACCAGTGCTGCATGTGCCCAGGTGCCACTCATTCGTTATCTGAGAGCAAATCCCTTCCCTGCCAGGCAGCATCCCCTCCCTCTGAGCCTCAGGTAAAGCTAATCCTCAGGAAGGTGTCTCCTCCCTGCTGCTGGCAGGGAGTGTTTATGCACCTCCATCCTCTCTTTGCAAAGTCACATAACCTTGGCAAAAGGTAATTTATTTGTTTTATTTTGCTTTGAGACAGCTTTGTCCAGGCACGGCGGCCCCAACTTTAATTGATTATGCTGCAATTTCCCTCAGCTTCTCCAGCAAATATGATGCAGTGCTGCACCTCCAGCACCTGAGCAGGAGCCTGCTCCGAAGACCTTATCATTCCCATTTTTCACACATTCTTTTTGTGCATGTGTGTTTGGCATTTCACTCTTATCTCATCTCCCAGCCTGCTGCAATAAACCAGTATTTCTTAACAAGAGCCATTCTCAGTCTCAGAGCTAATAAAAAGTCTGTTTCTCACAAGGAGGCTGCTGGCCCTTCCTTTTCTCTGATGAAAGTTATTGTTTTGCAGCTGAAGCAAACAGAGAGCGCTTTTGTCCATGCTTTAGTCAGTCTGTCACTGATGAGAGGCCCGTTCCAGCACACACAGGCAGCACATCAAAACACTCACAAGAAAACAATGACTTTGCTCTCCTCAGAGCTCTGCCTGCCCGGCGATGCACCCATCAGCTCCATGGGCAGGCAGGGCCAGCCCCAGAGGGGCACCTGGCCACTCCTGCAGCTGGGAAAGAGCATCCAGCCTCCCCCCAGCACAGCTGGCACAGCTGGCACAGCTGGCACTGCCCAGCCACCAGCCCTGGCAGGGCTCAAAAAACGTGGGGAGGTGGCACCTGGGGACACGGTGTGCTGGTGACCATGGTGGTGGTGCTGGGCTGAGGATCAGTCTGACCTCAGAGGCTTTTCCAGCCCCAGGGACTGGGATTGGGCTCCCTGACCTCAGAGGCTTTTCCAGCCCCAGGACTGGGATTGCACTCACTGACCTCAGAGGCTTTTCCAGCCCCAGGGATTCCACGATGACCCAGCCAGAGGTGCTGGGCAGAGTCCCACCCTGGCACCATGGAGAAGGTGTTTCCTCAGAGACTCCTGGAGCAAACGCTTTTCCAGCCCCAGGGATTGATTGGACTCACTGACCCCAGAGGCTTTTCCAGCCCCAGGACTGGGATTGTGATTGGGCTCACTGACCTCAGAGGCTTTTCCAGCCCCAGGGATTCCACGATGACCCAGCCAGAGGTGCTGGGCAGAGTCCCACCCTGGCACCATGGAGAAGGTGTTTCCTCAGAGACTCCTGGAGCAAACAGGGGTGAGCTGCAGGCCCCGTGGTGCTGTAGGACCCCCCAGCAGTGTGTGGGGCTTTTCTCACTCCCCTCCTCCCCCGTGCCCTGACATGGCTGTGGCACGGCAGGGGTGGCACCGGGGCACTCACGGATTATTCTTACACACACCCCTGTGTGGGACTGCACAGCTGAGTGGGACTGAGGCATCCCATGTGGAAAAGCCAGGCCATGGAATGCCTTCTGTAAATAAAAGTGGGTTTCCTCTGCAGTGGCAGCAGTACCAATGTTTTATAAACACACACATGTTCTTGGGAAGGTTTGGCTGCTCACACACAGCTCTCGTGTCCATACCAGGAGCTGTTGATGTCAAAAACCTGTAACTTGGTTCTCCTTATGTCAAGCCCCTGTTTTAGATAAAATTCCAATAAATAATGTCATTTCTCTACTCATTTATTTTAGCAAATAATTTTAGGGATGACTGAATCCCATGCAGAGCACGCTGCCTCAATGCAACGGGACTAATTAAGAGATTTCCCATCTAAAAGTGTTCAAACCCATTACAGGACCAACTTTAGTATCTCCATCTCTTGGGGAATTTTCTTCTCCTTAGCAAGCCCTTGAGGACAGCTGCTCTGCAGAGCTGCCTTCCCCCAGCCCTGGGAAAAAGCAAATCCTGGCAGTTCAAAGGAGCAGGGTTGAGGTCCCAAATCCTGGCAGTTCCAAGGAGGAGGGTTGAGGTCCCAAATCCTGGCAGTTCCAAAGGGGAGGGTTGAGGTCCCAAATCCTGGCAGTTCCAAAGGGGAGGGTTGAGGTCCCAAATCCTGGCAGTTCCAAGGAGGAGGGTTGAGGTCCCAAATCCTGGCAGTTCCAAAGGGGAGGGTTGAGGTCAGAAATCCTGGCAGTTCCAAGGAGCAGGGTTGAGGTCCCAAATCCTGGCAGTTCCAAGGAGGAGGTTGAGGTCCCTGCCCTGCTGGTGAGGAGAGGGTCCCTCAGGGTGGTGGAGCTCCCTGGTTCCCCTGGCCTGTGAGGAGCAGCCCTGGACAGGTGTGCCCTGCCCTGGGCAGCCAGGACTGCTCAGGAGTGCTGACAGATGCTGGGCTCTGTCTGTGCCTCAGCTGCAGCTGATTCGGGGGATTTGGACACTTCAAAGCTCTCTGCTGGTTATTTTCTCCATCCTAGTTACATTTGAAAGGCAAATGATTTTTCAAGGCAAAATTCTATTGTCATTTAAATCAGGTTTGTTTTAAAACATCAAATAAAGTTCAATGAAATTTTGGTTTTAAAACACTGAAATCAAGTATTTCAGTCAAGCGACGCATTTTGTTTCAACAGTTTAAAAGGAATGTTTTTGATCTTCCATTCCCAAAGAGCTTGTCCAAGCAAAGCCATTAGTGCTTACACTTACAAAAATAAAGACTTTTGAAGATTATCATCATGACAACATTTCAATTTCATTAACACAATATAGTTTTACTAATTCAAAATGACTTTAAATTGTGCTAGAAATTTTTATTTCTTTTCATTTCAATTTGTAGATGGAAAATTAATGCATTGAAAAGGAAACAGATCCTGCAGATACATAGGAATTACCATTTGTTAAACCCAAACCAAATTTTCCTTTAAAGTCAGAGATTATTCAAAACATTAGCACTAATTAGAGTAAAACCTGGGCATCTAAAGCAGCTATGCTCAAATAATTTAATTTACAATATTACTAAGATCATTAGGCTGATGATAAATGGGAGCCCAATGGGCACCGAGCAGGAGCAGGGAAGGGATGTTTTTAGATTTGAGTGGATGCCTGTAGGAAGAACCCTCCTGGCGGGGCACTGCCTGTGCCAGCAGAGTCTGGGTGTGGGAGGCGGCGCCTTCTCGGAATCTCTGCTGCTCAGGATGGCCCTGAGATGCATTAAAAGTCTCTTTTCCCAGCCCAGCAGCCAAAGAAGGAGTCAGGATTCCTCTGTTCTGGTTTTCAAGGTTGTTTATTTTCTGTTATCTATAACATCCTTTCCCTGGCCTGCTGAGGTCTGTGCAGCAGGTCAGTCTGAGGCACACTGCCCACCCTTGGGCTGGTGTCAACATTTTATACTAAAAACTGCGTGCACTTTATTTACAATAATTTCCCAATACCTATCACCTATGTTAGACAGTGTGTCTCTACTCTGAACCAATCCAAAAGTGCCACCAGCACACAGAACATGGAGGCTAAGAAGAAGGAGAAAGAAGGACAAAACATGCCCAAATTCCTCCATCTTGGGACCCCAAGCTGCCATTCTAAAAACCCCAAAATTCTACTTTTCACCCTGTGATAAACTAACTATTATTTTAGTTAAACTCTCTTGACTTGTAATTCTTCATACAAAGCTGGTCATTTGCTCCATGGGTCAATCAAAGGCCCAGGTGTCCTGGGCTCTGAGCCAAGGTCTCTGAGCCCCCTGGCAGGGGCTGGAGCCCTCCAGGGCAGCCTGAGGGACGTGCTGGGCTCGGGCAGTGCCTGACCTCTCTCCCAGCCCTGCTGGGCTGGCACAGCCCGTGTCTCCTGCAGGGGTGGACAGAGGAGCACCAGGCCTCCCTTGCACAGCAGCTCAGGGCTTTTCCAGCTGTGCTGCGGTGTGATGTAACAGCCTGTCTCAGCCATCCCCGTTCTTTCCCCAGGTGTGCCAATTCCCTCTCCCTTCCCTCCCTTGCCCCTTGCTGAGAGCTGTCTGTCAATCCGGCATTCCAGCAAGGGCGTCGTGTGATTGGCCAAGTTCAAAAGATGCCTCTCAGCCCTGGGGACATTGGGCCATCCAGGTGTCACTTGTCCCCTGAGACTTCCCCCCCTTACCTGGTTGGTGGGATCCCTACCCCTTCCCTCCCCCTCTCCTCGGGGTTAAAAAACACGGCAGCCACGCGGTTCTGTGGTTCTGTTGGAGCTGCTGCTGGATTCAGAGGCCTGTCCAGGAATAAAGCTCTGGATCGAAACCCTCCAGCAGAACCAGACTCCTTTTTCCTTCACCTCACCTTGAAGCATCTCCACCAGAGGTAAACCTGAGCTCCTGACTTGTCCCAGGCGCCAGCTGCATCATCCATCCAGCCAAAGGTGTCTCTGAGGCGAAACCACCTCAGCTGCCATCCTTGGTCAAGCAGCAAGGGCCAGGCGAGCCCAGGCACGTTCCATCCGGCTATATTGGAATTTAATTCCAATACAGCTGCTGGAAACAATCCCAGTTTGCTAAACCGTCCATGGCCAGGTGTGTGCTGGAGGCTCCTCCTGCTCAGGGTGCCCCTCCCTGCCTGTGAACCACCTGGGACTGATGTCAGGAGCTGATCCTTGCCTCTCCCTGAATTCCTGCTGCCCACAGGAGGTGACAGCTGCTGATGAAACAGCAGCGTGGGATGACCAGCACCGGCTGTGGGCTGTCAGCTGGGATAACTGCAGGGCTCAGAGGGTTTAATTTCAACTGCAAATGATTTTATATGGGAAAACCATGAGCAGCAGGGTTATAAGAGCAGCTTATAACAGGTTATAACAGCAGCTGACAGATGTGACCACATCGCTTCATGTTTGCCTCAACTAACCCTTCACCTTGCTTCCTTTTACACTGTTGGACTCACATTTCACTTTAGATATTCCAAATTCCTGCAGAAGAGGTGCTCCCAATGTTTGCCTTCTGCAGGGCAACAGACCCAGAGTCCCCAGCTGATGCTGCTCTCTGCAAACAGCAGCTCAGTGCCTGGGTTAAAGCTCTGAAATGGGTGAGCACAATGCCCATGGCAACGCCAAATACACCTGGAATGTGGTGCAGCTGGACACGCACCATCCTCTGACCACAGTGGTCAACCTCGGTGTAAACTCTGTACTTTGGGAAGTTCAGTGCAGTGGAATTTTACAATGTCCCACGCAGGCGTACTGCTGGAAGTCAGGAAGTGCCACTGCAGGGCTGGCTTGGGTGCTGGCAGAGCAGCTCCCTGCTCAGAGAGGGGCTCAGAGGGGCTCCAGCAGGACACGGCCAGCATGGCACAGAGCCCCCTTCCCCTGGGCACAGCTCTGGGTCCCCCTCCCTGCCTGCAGCCTCCACTGACTGCAGGAGAGCTGGGCAAAAGAAAGAAACACCCCTGAGAGTGTCACCCGTCTTAGCCGGGGACACTGGAAAAGGCTTGGTTTGGTGGATATCACTGGGACTGTCCATCTGGTTCAGTTGTGCAAGAGGAGGGCTTTGCTGGTACAGCAACGTGAGCTCAGGAGCTCTGAAAGTGAGCAGCATGGGAGCCTTCACCACGTTTCCTCTCCTGGGTGCCCAGCCCGTTATTTTTCTCTCATGGCTCCTTAGCTAACATGACGTTAATTGTGATTGGAAAATGATTGAGCCTGCGAATTGTGAGACTGCTCTCACTGCAAAATGCAGCAAGTGCTGCTCTGATTAGATTGCTCTTTCCTTTCATTGCTGAACGACTTGAAGCTTAAAAAGAATTTAGAAGTGAATAATATTTGTGCTGAGAGACTCTTTCTGGCACACTGGTGAATACATGCATGAGAGACAAACCTGCTCTTACTGACACCCAGAGTGAGTCCTGGCTCTGTGTCCAGAGAGGGGCAATGGAGCTGGGGAAGGGCCTCAGTTCTCTGCCTGGAAAACAATCACAGAGGAATCACAGCACCCCTGAGGGTGGAAAAGCCCTGCAGGATCACCAAGTCCAAGCTGTGCCCAATTGCCACCTTGTCCCCAGCCCAGAGCTCTGAGTGCCACATCCAGCCCTTCCTTGGGCACCTCCAGGGATGGGCACTGCAACCCTCCCTGGGCAGTTCCAGTGCCTTTCCATGGACCACCCTTTCCATGGGGAAATTCCTGCTTATGTCCAGCCCAATTCTCCCCTGACAGAACTTGGGGCCATTCCCTCTCCTCCTGTCCCTGTTCCCTGACTCCTCCCCGGCTGTCCCCTCCTGGCAGGAGCTGTGCAGAGCCACAAGGGCCCCCTGAGCCTCCTTTGCTCCAGGCTGAGCCCCTTCCCAGCTCCCTCAGCTGCTCCAGCCCCTTCCCAGCTCCCTCAGCCTCTCCTGGGGCTCCAGACCCTTCCCCAGTTCCATTCCCTCCTCTGGAATTGCCCCAGCCCCTCTGCATGTTGCAGAGAAGGCTATTTGCTATTTTACAGCTAATTAACGTTGGATGAGCACAATTATTTACTATCCAGAGGGTGAAAACCAGTAAAGGTGCATTTCACTGCGGAGCACTATGGCAGTGTCCATGAGGTGGACCAGGCAGTGCATGGCAGGGAGATGAATTTGATTTTTTAATAGCAATTTTGTTAGTGAATGACAGTGGCAGGAAGGGAGAGGCTTCCAGAGGAGGCAGAAATGTTGCGTTACCCCCTCGGTTTCCAGCGCATGAGGAAGCTCTGAGACCACTTTAAACAATAAGAGTCGTGATTATGCCTTGTCCTTTATTTGGTGAAGAATCTTGGTACAGAGTCCCCAGCCTATGAATTTGAGCCGTTCTCAGGACAGGAGGGGAAGGAGCAGGGACCCAGCAGGGACAGAGGGACAGAGGGACAGCCACAGCTCGTGCTCCAGCCACCCCTGTGGGGATGGGGAGCAGCGCCCCGAGTCCTGCCCAGCCCCAGAGCCCAGCAGCTCTGAGCAGTGATTCCAGCAGGCAAAACCTGTGCCCAGAGCACAACCTCCCAGGAAAACTGGCAGCTACTCCCATCCTAAACCCTCTGCCCACGAGGGGCACTCAGTGCCTGGCAGGGCATGTCTGCAGCTGCTGCCGGTGGGGCCAGTAAAGGTGCATTTCACTGCGGAGCACTATGGCAGTGTCCATGAGGTGGACCAGGCAGTGCATGGCAGGGAGATGAATTTGATTTTTTAATAGCAATTTTGTTAGTGAATGACAGTGGCAGGAAGGGAGAGGCTTCCAGAGGAGGCAGAAATGTTGCGTTACCCCCTCGGTTTCCAGCGCATGAGGAAGCTCTGAGACCACTTTAAACAATAAGAGTCGTGATTATGCCTTGTCCTTTATTTGGTGAAGAATCTTGGTACAGAGTCCCCAGCCTATGAATTTGAGCCGTTCTCAGGACAGGAGGGGAAGGAGCAGGGACCCAGCAGGGACAGAGGGACAGAGGGACAGAGGGACAGCCACAGCTCGTGCTCCAGCCACCCCTGTGGGGATGGGGAGCAGCGCCCCGAGTCCTGCCCAGCCCCAGAGCCCAGCAGCTCTGAGCAGTGATTCCAGCAGGCAAAACCTGTGCCCAGAGCACAACCTCCCAGGAAAACTGGCAGCTACTCCCATCCTAAACCCTCTGCCCACGAGGGGCACTCAGTGCCTGGCAGGGCATGTCTGCAGCTGCTGCAGTGTGGGTGGCCAGGAGCTGCCCCAAAACTCTGCTTAGAAAAATTAATAACTCGCCTTTCAAGTCCTCTTTCTAGAGCCTGCACAACTGCAATTGAAATGATAATTTTAAGAATTAAAATACAGCAGAGAAACAGCAACGACTTTATCAAATTATAAGTACAGAGCATGTGTTTTCCTTCAACCTTTATAGTGAAAATCATTTTCATATTAAAAAAAAATCAAAGAACTGATACTGTATTCCTGGGGTTTTAAAGAAGTAATGAGCAGTAAACTCCAGCAATTATTCCAATACATTATTAAATGTCACTGTTAAACAGCTGCACACTCTGAAAAGGAAGAGGCATCAATTCAGGGAGGAAACTTTGGGCTGATTTCACACTCCTTCCCTGTGATGCCTGGATAATTTTATGCACAGCATCACCAATAAAAGTAGGGTTTTCTTGATATCTATTTGACTATGAGTTTAACTGAAAAGCTTTAATACCACCTCGTGTGTTAATTCAAGCAGTAAAACCCCCTTTTGTGCTCCTAAATGATACAAAATCAGATCTATTATCACATTTCAGACATGATGTTCACTGACACAAAAGGATTTGTGTTGCTGTACCCATCCACTACCTCAGAGTTTGCAGTTGTCTTTATCCCCAGCAACAATTACTCCAGCAAGGGCAGCTTTAGTGAAATGTCACACTTTAAACCCAAGAAACAAGATCAAATATCCAAGGTGCAACTGCCCAGATCCTTTGCAGGGTCGGGGGAAAGATACCTTTGAGGTTTTCTGTCAAGTGCTTTATTATTTCTGATAATCACAGTGGCAACATGTTTAATTCATTATATTTATATCCCAGTGAGTATATTGTTATTCCTACTTACAAAGTGACACGTTGAACCCTACACTAACAGGAAACCAAAAATGCAATGAATTCTGATCCAGTACAAAATCTTAGCAATTAACAGAAATCCTATTTCTTCCCAATAAAAATATGGTTCGTATTTTACTCCTAATTCCTACTTTGCTGCCATTTCCCACCCATCTGTGCACGAGGGTGCTCCCCCTGCAAGCCCAGAGCCAGGCAGCTGTGGGAGTGCTGGGGTGAGCACAGGAAACCCAGCTGGCCTCACAGGGATTTTACAGAACTGGGTGGGAGCATGGCTCCAGAGCTGTGCAGCTCCATCGAGACACCGACAGAAAACCCTCCACTAATCTCAGAATCTCTGCTGCTCACACTGACCCCAAGATACAGACAAGTCTCTTTTCCCAGTCCTGCTGTTGAAGAAGGAGTCAGGATTCTTCAGTTCTCCTTCTCAAGGTTGTTTATTGTTCCTTATCTATAAAATTCTTTCTCCAACCTGCCACAGGTCTG
The DNA here is from genome assembly GCF_000277835.1 of Geospiza fortis. Classification (NCBI taxonomy): domain Eukaryota; kingdom Metazoa; phylum Chordata; class Aves; order Passeriformes; family Thraupidae; genus Geospiza; species Geospiza fortis. The sequence goes on from NW_005054529.1 coordinate 401,581, forward strand.
TCTGGCAGGACAGACAGAGGCACTCTGCCTGTCCTCAGGGCAGTGTTATGTTTTTATACTAAAAACTACCTGTACAATATTTACAATTCATTCCCAATACCTATTACCTGTGTTAGACAGTGAGCTTCTACCTTAAACCAACCCAAAAGTGCCAGCATCACCCAGAACATGGAGGCTAGTAAGAAGAAAGAAAAAAGACAGGGCACGCCCAAATTCCTCCATCTTGGGACCCTGTGCCCCCATTCTAAAAACCCCAAAAATCTATTTTTCACCCCATGAAAAACTAACTATTATTCTACTTAAACCTTCTTGACTTGTAGATCTTTATATAAAGGTTGTGATTTGCTCTGGGTCAAAATCAAAGTCTCAGGTGACTTGGGCTCTGTGCCAGGGTCTCTGAGCCCCCTGGCAGGGACTGGAGCCATCCAGGGCAGCCAGAGGGATGTCCTGGCTTCTGACACACTAAAATGAGGTAAGTGTTATAAAATTGTTGTCTGAGGGAGCACAGATCTCCCGAAATGAGGTGATGGCAAGGCTGGGGCTCCTCTCCCAGGGGACAGGAGTCAGGACAAGGAGAAACAGCCGCAAGCTGCACCAGGGGAGGCTCAGGTTGGGTATCTGGGAACATTTCTTCAGCCAAAGGGTGGTCAGGCACTGGCACAGACTGCCCACCATCCCTGGAGGTGCTGAGAGAGCACCCAGAAGGGGCACTCTGTGACCAGGCTCGGTGGTTACAGCACGGGGGTGATGGGTCAGAGGCTGGTGCCGGAGCAGTTCCCAACCTGAGTGATGTGTGAGGTACCCAGGGTGCCACCTGAGTGATGTGTGAGGTACCCAGGGTGCCACCTGCCAGCAGGAGAGGCAGCTCTCAGAGTGGCACAGGGACACTTATCAATTAAGGAGAAATCTCTGACACCCCCAGAACTGGGTGGTAGCTGAGATTCCGGCGATCACAGCCTGCTGGCGATAACAGGTGTTGTGAAGATGAAGTCCAGGCTTTGTAATGTAAACAAATCATTAAAATTGTGGAAACAGTGAGAATCCATCTCATACAAACATCCCAAAGTCCTTCGGAGGTCACTCACTGTATGGTGTGATCAGGAAAGGAAGTGATAGTGCCTAAGAAATACCAGGCAAAGAACCTTCAACTGACCTACAGGAAAACTGCAGAGATTTTAATGGAAAAAACGGGATAAAGGGAAAACAAGTAGCACGAGGGGTAGAAACTCAGAATAATATTAAGGCAATAAGAAAAATCAGTTTCTAGCAAGAATCAGACCAGCAAAAATTACTTTTCTAATTAATAAACTGAGGAAGTGTAATATAAATAAAGCCAGTCAGGGAGGGTGTACTGGAAATTGATCCTGTCAAGCCGAATTGACATCTTCTTTTAATGAGGTGATGAGGTTGGTTGATAAAGGTAATAGTGTTGTGGTAATGGGTGTCTGTACAGCATGTGAATTGCAGCACATCCCGTTTTAATTAAGCAAGCAGAACAATGTGAGGTGCAGGCAATAAACAAGCCGAGCGCTAACGAGGCGCGTGCGTGGCTCTGCCGGGGCTCTGTGAGTCCCAAACCTCTCCCTGCAGACACTGTGCCTGCCTGGGGACAGCTGCTCCCATTGCCATGGTCCTTCCCAGCCTTCTGCCCCCGGCTCACGGCATTTGGGCAGCGTTTTTCACTCCAGGCAGCAGAAGAAAAACTTCACTGTGCTCTCTCCATCTCAGATACCACTGTTGTGCACAGCTTTTCCTTTCATTCCTTTTTTTCCCAAAGCAATGTGTGCTCTCTGCCTCTGGTTGTTTGAACCACATTTCCCCAAGTCCAGAGGATTTGTGATGTTTATCCCCTGTTGATTTTAGCAGCAGAGGTTCCACTCTCTCATTCCTGCAGTCTTTGCAGGTCATTCGTGCCCCAGCCATGCCCTGGACACTGGAGCAGTGTGCTGGGGATGTAGAAGAGGGGTCCCAGGAGGAGGCTGCTGCACCAGGGCACGGAATGCCAGCTCTGTGCTCTGGGGCTGCTTTTCTGACCTGCCCCAGCAGCACTGCTCCATGGCTTCTTCCACCCCTCCTGACACCTGCACTCATTTCCCCTGTACTCCTGCACTCCGGAGTCCTCAGCATCTCAGTGCTCTCAGGCATCTGCAATTTGCTCTTTGCTCAGGAGCCAGGAGCTGCCTTCCCCTCTGCCACCCTGGAGAACCCTCCTGGGGCCACCAGTGAGGGGGCACTGCTGGGGTGGGTGCTGGCTTGGGTACCAGTGCTGTGGGTTTGGCAGGGGCAGGTCCCCACAGCGCAGGGATGGGATTGTTCTGGAGAACAGGACCCCTGGGCACAGGACCCCTGACACAGAAACCCCTGGGCACAGGACCCCTGACACAGAAACCCCTGACACAGGACCCCTGACACAGGACCCCTGACACAGGAACCCCTGACACAGGACCCCTGACACAGGACCCCTGACACAGGACCCCTGGGCACAGGACCCCTGACACAGAAACCCCTGACACAGGACCCCTGACACAGAAACCCCTGACACACAAACCCCTGGGCACAGGACCCCTGACACAGGACCCCCTGACACAGGACCCCTGACACAGAAACCCCTGGGCACAGGACCCCTGACACAGGACCCCTGACACAGGAACCCCTGGGCACAGGACCCCTGACACAGGACCCCTGACACAGGAACCCCTGACAGACACACCCAGAGGGGCCTCGGGGCTGGAGCCTCAGCTGCCCCTGGCTGTCAGGGCTGGCAGGGCATGGCAGGGCTCTGCTGGCTGCTGACGAGGGCAGGGAACCCGTGTTGTAGCATTTTCCTCAGGAGGGGAGCCCAGCACTGAGCACAGAGAGGAAGCAGGAGAGCAGTGTGTGGGAACACGCCGTGGATGGTTCCTCCCTCCCTGCTTTGTTTTGTTTTGTTTCAGGCAGTGACCCTTGTCTGACAGCACTGCTCTGCCCATGGAAGGCACTGAACACAGACAGTGCTCACGTGGTGATTTTGGTAGTGTACAATATCCTTAATAACATATTCATTTAGTGTTTGATTGATGTGAAGTTATTTCATCTTCTGGCTGGCTGTTTTCAGATGATGAGTATGAATCAGAATCTATGATTATGGCAATCCATTAGACATACCCCAGCCTTCTGTCTCTCCCATTCTGAAGGCTTTCTTAACACACTCACACATATATTTATAAATACACATGTGACACTGTGTATTTATTTAATTGAATATATGTATTAACTTGCATTTAATTTAATATATCTGTATTTATGTAGATATAAATGCACACAAGCAGTGGTGTCAGAGCAGCCCTGCAGAAATCCACAGGGCACAACAAACTCAGGGCAACGGGGGGATCCTGCCCCTCTGCCCTGCTCAGGTGAGACCCCACCTGCAGAGCTGCCCCAGCCCTGGGCCCAGCTCAGGAGCTGCTGCAGAGAGCCCAGAGGAGGCTCCAGGATGGTCACAGGGATGGAGCAGCTCTGCTGGGAGGAAAGGCTGGCACAACTGGGATTGTTCACCTGCACAGGAGAAGCTTTGGGATGAACTCAGTGTGGCCTTGCAGGGCCTGAAGGGGTTCCAGGGAAGCTGGAGAGGGACTTTGGTCAAGGGATGGAGGGACAGGACACAGGGAATGGCTTCCACTGCCAGAGAGTAGTTTAGATTACATAGTAGGAAGGAATTTTTCCCTGGCAGGGTGGGCAGGCCCTGGCACAGGTGCCCAGAGCAGCTGTGGCTGCCCCTGGGTCCCTGGCAGTGCCCAGGGCCAGGCTGGACACTGGGGCTGGAGCACCTGGGACAGTGGGAGGTGTTAGGGGGTTGGAAATGGAGGGACTTTGAGGTCCCCCCCACCAAGGCCATGCTGTGATTCTGTGATCCCGTGCAGAATGTCAGGCAGGCAGGTATGGGAAGCACTGGGAACATGCAGGAAGGTTTAATTCCATCCACAGTAGACATGACTCTTCAATAAAATCAAGGTGCTGTCACTTTAGGGTGTGCTGCAAAAGGTGGGTAAGAAATTGGGACGTGCACTGCTGTAAGAGGTGCACTGCCCTTAGCACCAAAATGCAGTTTACAGCTGTGCTGCAGTGAAGATAGACAGCCCAGGATTTGTGTGAGAGGAGCAGCAATTCCTCAGAGCCCCTTTAGCCCTGATCTGCAGAGACATTTCTGGAAACCTGACTGCATTCCAGGCTTGGCATCTAAAATCTGGAACACCCAAACTACAGCCGATCTTGGTAAACGCTGTCCTTAAGGACTCTGGCAAAAATTAGGAACAGTGTGAAGGTCTAATTTTCTGAATGACGGAGTAAATCATAACTGGAGGCAGTTGCTTAATTAAGGCTGTGCAGCTAAATGACTTCTCAATGTTCTGGCAGTTCCAAGAACGCCAGAAGTCATTTCAGGTCAAACAAAATGGTTCATTTAACCCAGAGCAAGCTCATGATGCTTTATGGCCACCAATATGATTTTCCCCATCAAAACCCCAATATTCCCTTTTCAGCTACTGGTTCCTGGGGTGGGGTGGTGGGGGAGGCTGAGCCAGGGTCAGGATAATCCCTGGTTTCTGCCACATACTTGCAAAAAAGGGAGATGACAGAGACTCCCTCTGGGAAAACAGGCAATGAGATATAAGTAATGACTGATTTCTTGTTAATAAGTCATTATTTATGACTTTTTAGGAAGAAAAATGTGCAAGGGCTTCTACTTGAAATATTGAAGGTAATGAAAGAAATAAGTGACATCCAATTTTGGATTCCCTAAAGCATCAGGGATGTGTTTGGCTCTTGCACACACCCACCTGCCACCCCTCCATCCATCCATCCATCCATCCGTCCGTCCGTCCATCCATCCATCATCCATCCATCCATCCATCCATCCCTCAACCCTCCATCCATCCATCCCTCCATCCATCCGTCTACCTATCCCTCCATCCATCATCCATTCATGCTAGGAGTGACCACTGAGGGACCCTCCATCCATCCATCCATCCATCCATCCATCCATCCATCCATCCATCCATCCATCCATCCATCCATCCATCCATCCATCCATCATCCATCCATCCATCCATCCATCCATCCATCCATCCATCCATCCATCCATCCATCCATCCATTTCCTCCTGGAGCACCACTGCTCCGCTCCAGTGTCTCCAGTTGCTCCCGTGACCCCCTCCTGTCATCGAGCAGCCCAGGAGCAGTGCCCGTGCTGCCCCCAGAGCCAGCCCCTCCAGCAGCGCCTGCTCCACGTTCAGGAGCTCAGGGGAGCTGAGGAAGAGCTCAAAGTTTTCGCTGGGAGCAGCTGCAGGAGCTGAGCTCGCAGGGCGCTGCGCGGATGTTGGGGTTCGCACCCGCAGGGCTGAGAGCTGCTGCCAGCTGGGAGCAGCAAAACCAGCACCAGGAAAACCAGGAGCAGGAAAACCACAGTGCTCTGCTGGGAGAGTTCCCCATTCCTCACCCAGCCTCTGCTTGGGATCATTTCGTGTTTTTCCCCTCAGTGACGTGATCTGATTGACCTCACCTCCAAGAAACTGCTCCCTCAGAGGAGCAGACACGCTGTCATCAACTTTAAATAACTCTGAGCACTGTACCAAAATGGCATGTGTTGCTATAAATAGATCTCACACCTTTCCAACAGTCAAAGGCTCCATTTTTTAAGAGCTTTGCTTCTTTTTTTCCTGCAAAAATCGGTGATCTGAAGGTCAGTTTTAATTTCCTGTGCGCATCAAATGAACTCATCCCCTCTCAACCAGTCACTCGTGGCTGCAGGGCAGACCAACATAATTCTATTTCCACCCTAATTCAGCAAACTTATTTTTCATGAGCTTAAGTCTCATTGACTTCAGTGGACATTGAGCATTACCTTAAATTATTAATGCAGTTAAGTCGTGGACCAAAATGAAACCCTGGTCAGGAATATTGAGAGCCACTTGCATGAACCCTCAGTTATGGAGGAATCAGTGCAAATCGTGGGTGTCATGGAAACAGAATGGTTTTCTCAGAGTGTTTTACAGGGGTGGGGATTTTTGTTGCATTTGGAAAGAGAAGCAAAAGTAGTCTGAGGGATGACAGCACAAGGTTAATTTTGTAAGCTTAGTCAACCCCTTTGACTAAACAAAGAACTCCCCACAAAAATTAAATGTCCAGCCAGGAGACAGCCAAAAAGCTGAATTTATGGTATGTGACAGGAATGTGATTTCTCAAGATAAGGATAAATAAAATTTTAGAATATTTCAGCATTTCTGAGATGTAGCATTGTGAACTCCATGCATTCCACGTTTTTGGGAATCACATGCTGAGTGCGTGCACTGCCACAGCTCACACACAAACACTTCCTCACTCTTTTCTCTTTTATGTACTCACATGACAGCACTGAAATAAAATTTCAAATTCACATATCTTTACTACATCAAACTTGAAACTGCACCTAAAGGATGGCTGTGACAGATTAATGGCAGCAGCACTTGTGGTGAGGATATGAAAAGTGATATTCTCGCCTATATCCCATGTGCATATTTATGTGGAGAATGCCGTAAATATCCTTTGGAGATGCCGGCTCGTCTGCACGGCTGGTCTCCCCAGGCCACACAAAATGGATTTACATCACATCCCAGTCTCCTTCTCACCCCCAGCCTGTGCAGCAAAGATGCCCAGGGCTTGTGTGGCTGCACCCCACTCCCAGAAACCACTTGGAGTTTTCATGATTTTTACCTTTTTCATGAAAAAACGAACATGCTGCTCTGCACCAGGCAGGAGAGACCCTCAGTTTTGGGCAAGAAGCTCTTCTGGTCATTTGTTCACTTTTCAAGCAGCAGGGTTTTGTCACAAACTCATTTTCCAAAGCACTCCCCCTATATTAGTCTTAAATCTAACCTGCAGAATCTAAAACAGACTAATTTGACAAAATTAAGGTACCAAAAAGAGAGAAGTAGAAAGAAAAACAACTTCAAGGGATGTGTGAGTTAACCTCAGCCATTTCCCACTTTAACTTAAAACCTCATTTAGCTCCTAGACTTGTCACATCAGTGTGACCTCAATTAAACCCACTTATTCCTCTTACATGGCCCCTCTGCGCTCGCCTCTTTGTTTTACAATGCAAGCTGAGAGAGGATAAAGAATAATTCCAATTATTCCCCGTGTGTGCCGGAGGATTAGGGGCGGCATATGGCCTGGTGCAGGGTGTCTGGAGGAAAAGGGCCAGCAAATGGGGTCTGGAGAGCCTCTCCCTGTGCTGTGCCAGGCGCTGGGCTGCTGAAGTGGATTTCAGTGAGGGGAGGGAGCAGCGTGGTGTGGGAGGCAGAGCTGGGCTCTGGGACACAGGTCCCGAGGTTCTTGTCACCCAGGCTGCGGGGCCAGACCCGCCCTGGGCACGTCCCTGCTGCTCCTGCTCTGTCAGGTACCAAACCCCAGGAGCATCCCACCTCCATCCACTGCCACAAACGCCCTGCAGAAGAGTTTCAGTCTCTTTGCCCACCAAAAGAATAAATTCAGTGTCTGTCAGGGGCATGTCACAGCACACACTCCACAATATTTAATTTTTAAACAGGTTTTCTGCATGAAAACATTTTACTTCTAATAGTGTATTTTTACCCTGATTTCCTCATTAGATGTGCTGGAAAACAGCAGCTCTGACACTGCCCTAGTATAGAAAACACTGTAATGACACCAGCAAATCTAAAAGGCTTTTAGAAGCCACCCCAAAGCAGCCTCTTTTAATGTAAGCGAGCAGAGACCCACCAACAGAGTCATTGTGATTTATGCTGGCTGCAGTCCTGGCCCACACTATTTAACGGCTTTTATTAAATATTTAATTAACCTTTTGAATACTTTCCTTGATCTCTGCCCTTTTCTCCTGGGACGGGTTCCCAGGCAGGCAGCACTGACACCACTTCTATAAGAATATGAAATGTTTATAGTGATTTTTATATGGGATGATCTCAAAGTGCTGAATTAGTCACCTCACCTTTGAAATGGAACATGTGCTCCTGGCTGCTGGGAAAACATTATTTACTGCAAGTTTTTCAGGTCAGAGCTTAGAGTGAGGGGGAAATGCATCCCCAGAGCCAGAGGTGAGTCATCCTGGGCAGGACAGCGAGGTCAGCTCGTGCTCACTGCAGGGAGGTGCCACTGCCCTGAAATGCACAGCTGCAGCTCACCTGGCTCCTGCTCTGCCCCAGCCACAGAGGGCCCAGCAGCACAGAATGTGCTGAGAGGTCCGGGATGTGCTGAGAGGTCCGGGATGTGCACAGGGTCCAGTCCCAGGATGTGCTGAGAGGTCCACAATGTGCACAGGGTGCAGTCCCAGGATGTGCTGGCTTGGGAGGACCCACAGGGATCACTGGGGCCAGCTCCTGGACCTGACTCAGGGTCATTTGCACTGTTATGAGTTGGACTCAGTCTGAGGATAAACAATGCAATGCCCTAAATGGGTGGTTTTCCTCCTTTTTCAGCTGTAATTTACTGGTTTGAGTTTAACTCAGATGGTTTATTTCTTTTTTTATGCAATCGAACATCTTCCAAGAGTGCCCAATTAAAGAAGAAATATTTTCCTGCGGGCACAAACTGCAGTGACTGCAGTGCCTGAGAGAGGCTCCCCCCAGCCCTGTGTCCCTGTCTGGCCAGGGGAACACCCAGCTCCCCTCAGCCAAGGCCCTGGGTGCTCCTGGGTGCCTCTGGATGTCCCTGAGCCAGCCCCAGAGCTGTGGGGCAGGGCTGGTTTGGCTGGGCAGGGAACACCCAGCCCCAGAGCTGTGGGGCAGGGCTGGTTTGGCACATGCTGGGCTCTGACACACATGGGTGAGGCGTCCTGTGTTGGAATAGCCATTTGTTATTGTCACAGACCCATGGAGGGGGGTGGCTCAGCTGGTCACAGCTGGCCCTGGGAACACCAGTGGGCTCTGCAGGGGCCATTCCCTGCCACTTGGACCTGATGATCCTCGTGGGTCCCTCCCAGCTCAGAATTTTCTGTGACTATGGGCTGGAAGGGACCTTTAGGGGTCACCTAGTCCCAACCTCCCTGCCATGGGCAGTTCTTGGCTTGCCCTGGTTTTCCATAGAGTGTTCCAGAAACCCAAGGAGTTCTCTTTAGGAACTGAAATGCAATCTGGCTCCTGGAATGTCCTCATATTTTATTTAAACCACAAAATGGATCTTAATTTTTGATATGCACAATGCATATTGATAGCCCAGGATGCAGAGGAGAAATTGCCTTCTGTTTTCAGCCTGGAGGCCTGTGGGCAGGGGCTGGGGCTGGGAGGGCATTTGTGGGACCTTCCAGCTGGGCACAAACCCTCCTGCAGCCGTGGGGACACTCCTTCCTTGTGCCATCACCATGGGGACACTCATTCTTTGTGCCATCACCTGGGGCACCATCAGGGACAGGAACACTGTCACACTTGTCCTCTGAGATCCCTGGGACTCAGGAGTCCCTAGGATTCAGGACAAGCTGAATGACACTGAATCATGAAATCCTTGAGGTCTGGAACGACTCCCAGGATGTTCAAGTCCATTATTTGACAAATGCCCCCATGCCCACTGAGCCCTGTCACAAAGGGACAGTCTGGTTGCTCCTGTCCCCTCCCAGGGCTGGTGGCCCTGCCACTGCCCAGGCAGCCCTCCCTGGGCTTGGCCACCCTTTCAGCCACAGAGCTGCGCTGGTTGTGCAGGTGCTGCTGCTTTAATCGTGCCCCATGCAGCACAAGGGCGACATCCCAGCCAAGCTGCAGGCTCAGAGCTGGTGTGTCTGGAGCCCCCACCCAGTTTCCATGGCACTGCCCTGACAGCCAGCAGTCAGTGCTGACAGCGCCTGCTCTGCTGGACCTGCAGCATCCACATCAGGAAGGTGGGCAGAGCACGTGGGGAGAGCCACGGAGCCGCCAAGGGGAGCCCAGGCTGTGCTCCCACTCGGGAGCAAATGGGCTGTGCTTCCAGGGGGACGGGGCTGAAGGAATCCCAGCCAGGGCTGCACCCTGAGATCAATGGAAACACACTTATTGCCTTCCACGCAGCCCTGAGCTCCGGCTCTGTACAGACACAAACACGTATTTACTGTGCTGAATAAACTCATCAATTATTCTTTAACTGCAAGAAACTATTAGGTGTGAAATCATGAGAGAGTTATTAAATGGGGCTGGCTAATGTTTACAGAAGGGGTGGAACATTCTGTACCCTCTGATGTAGAAATAGAGAAGACATCGATATTTAGGAACTGTAATAAAAAACTTTCATGGGAGCAGCAGCACGGCTGCAGTAACAGACTGAAGATGTTGGAGAAGCTTCAGCTTCTGTGGAGGGGCTGACAGAGCATGCTTTATGGGCTTTAGAGCATGCTGAGCAGGCTAAGGAACCCGGGCTCTGTGCAGCCCTTCAGGTCCTCCTGGGGTGAGAGAACTGTGGCCTTCCAGGGCTGAAGGGGCTGACAAGAAACAGGGAGAGAGAGGATTTGCAAGGGCTGGGGTGCCAGGAGCAGGGGGAACGGCTTCCCTCTGCCAGGGGACAGGGACAGAGGGGATGCTGGGGAGAAATCCCTCCCTAGCAGGGTGTAATACCCTGGCACAGGCGCCCAGAGCAGCTGTAGCTGCCCCTGGATCCCTGGCAGTGCCCAAGGCCAGGCTGGACATTGGGGCTGGGAGCCATGGGAAGTGTCCCTGCCACGGCAGGGTGGCACTGGATGGGATTTAAGTTCCCCTCCCAACACAAATCATTCTGGGATTCCCTCATTCTGTGATTGTTCTGTGAGCCAGCACTGCCCAAATGACCTATCCAGGGCTCTGCTGTTCCAAGAGAAGTTTCTCTCGGGTATTTTTTAGAATTGAGCCCTCCCTCCTGTGCCCGTGCGTGTTCTGCAGCGCTCGGCTCAGCCAGGCAGGGAAAATGCAGTTCAGTCAAGGACATGTTCCTGTGCTTTAACATCTCTCATTTCCCCCATCCCCAGCCTCTCCTCGGTTCTCTCTAATCTTTCTCCAACTCTCATGACTTTCACTTTCAGGAAAGACTAATTTAGCTGAGGAACACTCTTGTCAAGGGAAGGAGAGGGGAGATGAAACAGCCAGTCATAAAGGGGGAATTACCCACGTCCAATTTGTAATGACTGTACTTAAGGTGCACTTAAAGACAATGGCAGCGCCTTCATTGCTCTGTTATTGCTTCTTACAGCAACGTGCCCCATTACTGGCAAATAAATCCCACAATCCCACTGCATAATGATTGTGTTTTTTCTTTTGTGAATATCGTAAAAAAATACACTAAAAAACTATAACAAATTTTGCCAAAAACTGCAAATAGCAAAATAATTCTACATCCAAGACTAGTAAGTTGTTCATCTTGGAAATATGAAGAGACCTTGAAGGCTTTTAATCAGCACTGGAGTGTTTGTCGCAGGACAGGGATTTAGCAATGGAGCAGTGCCTTAAGGATTGAGTGTTTTCCTTTGATCTGTTCCAATTCACCCCGTCTCTTATTTCAGTTTCTTGTTCATTTTTAATTTAAATGTGTTCTTGACAGAAGTGTTAAAGTGTCATAGAAATAAATGGCTGCTGATACATTTTTAAATTTATGTTTGCTTTGCAGGAGCTGTTGGTAGGCTCCAGGATGGCCCGGTGCCCGTGGGATCCATCAGCGATCACAGCGAGCTGCTGGGGCCCTCCACATCATCAGGTACTGGCCTGCAGCTGTACAGGGAATTGGGAATTGTTCCTGGCAGGGTGAGCAGGCCCTGGAATAGAATTCCCAGAGCAGCTGTGGCTGCCCCTGGATCCCTGGCAGTGCCCAAGGCCAGGCTGGAGATTGGGACACCCTGGGAGAGTGAGAGGTGTCCCTGCCATGGCAGGGCTGGCACTGGGTGGGCTCTGAGGCACCCGCCAAACCAAACCATTTTGTGATTCCCTGATTCTGTAACTGAAATTCAGGAGGAAGGCCTGCCCTTCCCAAGATTTCTGTGTTTCCTCATGCAATTTTCTTCACTGAATTTGCTCACTCACTTTCTGGACAGAACTCATCACAAGAGACTCGTGCACCCCTGTAATGTACCCTGGATACCAGGGGGACTTTGGCAGCAGGAGGGCAGAGGGATCAGGAGGGGGATCAGGATAATTCTGTGTATGTGCACTACCCAAAGGCAGGAGAACACAGCTCCTACAGGTTTGGGTGCCTGTAGGAGCTGCAAGGCTCTGGCCACCCCTCAACATTCCCAGGCTGGCAACAGGGATGGGGCTGAGGCCAGGCCGAGCATCCCCTCCCTGGGGCCCTGCTGGCTGCTGTCCTGCCATGGGGACGTGCTGGCAGCACTGGCACAGCTCTGGGGACAAACGAGGGCCCAGCTCCTCCTCTGCCCTGCTCTGCTGGCACCCCTCACTCACAGGTCACTTGACCCCCTGACTCACAGGTCACTTACAGGTGGCATTTCTATTTTGATGATCTGAGGTCCATTATGGGTCCATTGAGGTAGGAGTAATTTTTTTTTTGTGTTGCTAATTTAAGTCTATTTTTGACACCTCTATCTCTGCAGCATGGTTTACTTGTTTATTGTTTTGGTGTTCTTCATTGGCTTTATTTTTGGGGACATGGGCACCTACATGGTGGATTTTTACAGGCAGCTTTTCTACTTTGGTGGTGATGTCTTTCTACTTATTAGCAGCCTAAATTGTTTTTTTTACGCTGCTAATTAGTTTCTTCCTACCTCTCTAGCCATCCCCACAGAGCATTGGCTACTATCTATGAATCAGTGTAGAGGTAGAGTTTTGGCTACTTTTTTCTTTTAGCAATGTTTACCGTTTTAGCAAGGCTCCACCAAGGCTGGCAAATGCCAAAGGCAGTTTGGTGTTCCCAGCCAAGAGAGAGAGCAGGAACCAGCACACAGCACAGCAGAGCAGTGATGGTATTTACGCTGTGACGGATGAAATGAATTTCATTGCAAGTGGTTGGACATGTGGGCTGTAATTGGGGAACTCTGAGGCAGAGATCTCAGCTGTATCTCTCCACGCAGTCAGTGCAGCCCAATTCCCTGACAAATGAGAAACAGCACCGCTTCCCACAGCTGCAAGGGCACCAGCAATTGAGAGTGTGACTGTATTTGCATACACTTTTCCCTCTCAGGGAGGGATTTATCAACAGAGAGGTGATTTCTGTGGGGGTTTGCAGCGTGCTGCTCGTGGGGAGGACTGAGCTGCCAGCAGAGGCTGCGAAGGCAGAGTTCTGTTTCTGTCACAGAGCAGAGGTGGAGCAAACCTTGGCCACAAAATCCTGGGCAAGGCAAAAACCGCCAAGAGCCAAGTCCAGGGTGTGTCTGGAGGGCAGGGCCTCCCCAGGCAGGGCGGGCTGTGAGTCTGCTCCAGGGGCTGGGGCCTGCCTGAGGCTGAGCTCGGGGCTCCTCCGGGCTGGAGCCAAAGGTACCAAGCGCTCGCCTTCCTCATGCTCAGGACACTCTGTTTGTCTCATTGCCACGGGGGCTGCCTGTAGGAGTGTCGGGGGTAGCACGGTGGGGACGGAGAGCAGAGATCTCTGAGCCAGGTCTGGAACCTGTGGTTCATTGCAAAGGGCCTGGGGGCAGGGCCCTGCTGGGAGCTGCCAGCCACAGCCGGAGCAGGCCTGAGAGAAGAGAGGGGGAGAGAGGGTGAGAGAGTAAGAGGGTAAGAGAGCAAAAGGGTAAGAGAGTAAAAGGGGTAAGAGCATGAGGTTCTTGTTACAATACAATAAATCTTCTGTGTTGAATATTCTTATTCTAATTCTCACTTACCAATCTAGTACAAGATACAAATCCTACAGCATTTCCATACAGCCTGTAAGAATCATTACATTACCATACTGTGTTACATTTTAAACCCTAAAAACACCTCTTTGGGCCCCTTCTGCCAAGCTGTCAATCTCACTTACAGTTTCCATATTCTCAAGATCTTTTGCCAGACAATCATATTTGTAAGGCTTTCCTGTTTCATCTTCCCCAACATCTGCCCAACTCACCTGGGTGGGGAAGGGACAAAGAGGGAGCTGGGAAATGCCCTCACGCCTGAGGACACATGGTGGGAGCTCAGACCCTGCTCAGGCTCTGCCTCCTGCAGGTCTGAGAGCTGCCAAACCCGATCCAGGGTGCTGCTTGGCCATGCCCAAAATCCCCTCAGATCTACAGGCCTGGGAATGAGATTCTGGCTTGGTGGGATCATGGATGTGATGCTGCCCTGAGGGGCAGGAAGACACAAGTTGCCATTTGGAAGGCTGGCCTGGAATAAGAATTTTGAAAGTATTTGTATTCTTAAACTTATAAAGTGTCAAGGGATGCCGCTGCCACGGTCTCTATCCAAGCACTTTTTAGCCTGAAACATAATGAAATGTAAAAGAAAGGAAATGAGAAAATGTGAGGAGTGTGATTTGCCTATTGTTGTGTAGCTCGTATCTACAAATTGCTTAGCACAATCCTGTTAGTTACTCCAGGAATGTGAGTGTGCATGAATTTTACCTGGTTATTATTATTTCTAGCAGAAGTCAGCCCTGCCACACGCAGAGCCTGTGAGCCCCAGGTGATCATCATTAGTAGATCAAATCCCAGCACTCTGAGCAGCATATTAACACCACAATTTTCAGGAACAGCTCTAATAACACTTTCTGACAGCCAGAGCAGCCATAAAGTGCTGCTGCTCACACCCTGATAAACTGCTTCCCAAAGTGTTTTATGGAATATTCATCACTCTGAGGAAGCAGTGCAGCTCTCAGGATGCTATTTTCCATCTTTTCCTGTGAGCCTCTGCAGGCAGGGGGGTTGGTTCCCTCTGGCTGGGGCTCTGGGCACCACCCTTGCCCAGTGTGGCAGAGCTCTGGGACGCCAGGGCAGGAGCAGCTGAGCTGAGAGCCCCAGCTCCATCCAGGGCAGCAGCTGCTGAGCAGCAGCCAGGGTCTGAGCAGAGCTGCACAGACAGCACCCCAAACATGGACTGAAAGGGAACAGGACAGGAGCAGAGGGGCTGGAACAGGCTGTGGAGGTGCATCCCCCCGGGAAGCTGCTGAGGGCAGGTGTCTCCATGTCACAGACACATTTTATGAAAAATCCTTTTGTTAGGATTTTTCCTCCTGAGAAGCTGAGAGGCCTCAGGAACAAAATGTAACCAATGGTTATCTGCTGCTGTGGAATGCAACAGGTGCATCTGTGATTGGTCTCATGTGGTTGTTTCTAATTAATGGCCAATCACAGTCTGGCTGTCTCAGACTCTCTGGTCAGTCACAAGATTTTATTATCATTCCTTTCTATTCCTTTCAAGCCTCCTGATGAAATCCTTTCTTCTATTCTTTTAGTAAGTTCTAATATATAATTTTAATGTAATATATATCATAAAATAATAAATCAGCCTTCTGAAACATGGACTCAGATTCTCATATCTTCCCCTGTCATGGGACCCCTGTGAACACCACCAAATCTCCACAGGTTATCACAGAATCTCAGACAGGTTTGGCTTGGGAGAGGCCTCCAAACACATCTCATTCCCCCTGCTATGGGCAGCTTCCCCTCCCACTCTCCCAGGCTGCTCCAAGCCCCATCCAGCCAGGCGTGAACATCTCAGGCACAGCAGAAGGGGAGGGATTCCCCCCCCTGCCAGCCACTCTGCTCCCCAGCTCCCTCCCTGGGCAGGGTTTGTGAGGATGCAGGTTTCCCCTGCAGCTACCACGGCTCACACAGTGCCACGAGATGTCCTCACACTGTCACACCTTCCCTGTGGCTCAGGTGGGGATGTGGCAGCCCTGGCACAGCCCTGGCACAGCGCTGGCACAGCCCTGCCTCTGCCTGGCCACGCTGCTGGGGACCTGTGCTTCACTGTCCCCTGGATCCCATTCCCTTCACTGTCCTAGGGTTACCTGCTGCTGAATTCCTGTCAGTGGTTTCCATCCCACACCTCCCACCCAAAGCCAGGGTTTCCCACTGCGACTGCACTGTGAGTGCTCCCAGGCCTGGCAGGAGGGCTGATTGACAGCTGTCCATCAAAGGCATTGCCCCCCGTTTCTCTGCTGCACTGAGTGGCTCCTCCTCATGTTCCCCAGAGGGTTCCACAAGGTATGAAAGGCTTTTATTCCTCCTGGGTTACTTTCATGTGTCTGTGGGAATATCTCTCTGAAGGCACAAGTCAGAACTGAAATAATTCCTTTAATAAAAAGGAATTTAAATTTAAAAAAAAAATTAAATTAAAATGAAATCTGTAAAATTGTTGATTATATGTCCCTGAAGCCCTGTCAGGCAGCTCTGAGAGCTGCAGAGCTCGTGGTGTGGTCACCAGCTCCAGCCCCACTGGGGGCACAGTTGTGTTTTCTGGCAGCACTGTTTGCCAGCTGCAGTAAAAGGCTCCAGGATTCCCTGGTTTCTGCTAAAATCCAGGGAGCTGAAGTGGCAGCTTTCCCCTGAGCTCATGGGCAGCTGCAGGGCTTGCCCACCCAGCAGGAGCAGTGTGAGCCTGCAGAGGTGCTCGATGTCACAGCACCGTGCAGGGCACCGGGAGTGTCTGGCAGAGTCTGTAAGGTCCAGGGGCTGTGAGCCAGAGAGGGAGATTCAGAGATGGCACCTGCACATCTGCAGTGACACTTGGATCTCTGACCAGCTGGGTTTCACCTTCCCATGCCCCCCGAATGATTCCAGTGCTCCTGCACGTGCCAGTGCCTGCACTGTGCTTGACTTGCTGAACAGAAATTGCCTCTGACGGGAAAGCCCAAATGAAAGGAGAGCTGGCACAGCAGCACTGGATTTGATCTCCAGAAGTGTTTGGAAACCCAAGAAACATTAATATAGAGGCACTTTGAATTGCCAGCTTTGTTTTCTCTGGATGCTGAGGCAAAAATTTAAATAGCAAATGTTTGAGTTCACAGTGGGGCAATAAATCCACATGCTAGAGAAGCCTCCCTTTCCTCCCCAGCGCTGCAGGTGGAGCTTGGTGTGTGTTTTACACATCCCTGGGGGGCTCCTGCTCACAAGGACGTGCCATGAGGTGAGGCACAGTGCCATTTATTTATCCCTGGTTCCCCTGGTGCCATAAGAGCCTGCACATAAAGTCTGGATGGTGGCTCAGGGGACCAGGCAGAGCCAGCTCTGGGGGAGTCATGCTGGGGTCTGGGGAGGGGGCTCCTGCTGGGACCCCTGCCTGGGTGCTCAAACACTGAACCAGGCAGTGGCAAAATGGCCAAGAGCTCAAAAAGCACCAACAGGTGCGTGATAAAAAGTAGTATGATAAAATCAGGATAAAAAGTTCTTAATTCAGCACTGAGAAATGATCTGCTGGATTTCATTAAATGAGGAACCAGCCCTGAACACTCTGTGTTTCTTGACTTGTTCTTACTCCCTTTGAGAAGTGCACTTTTCTGACAGTACCAGCCTCCTTGTCTACCCAAAATGGTCCCTTAATGGCCAGTGGTGCCCTGCCCAGCTAAAAGTGTCACGTCCAGTCCTCTGAAAATAAATAAATTCACAATCTGGGGCAAAAGTAAAACCCTGGATAAAAGGGAAGGTATGATAAAAAGGAGGAAAGTAATAAAAAAAAAACATGATAAAAAGAAGTATGATAAAGTCAGGATGAAAAGTTCTTAATCCAACTTAATTCAGCAAGCCACAGGGGGTGGCCAAGGGCCAGGGGAATTGTTGGGGTGCAGGAGGAGGATGCAGAGGCGCGGGCAGATGTGGCACAGCCTGGCAGTGCCAGGCCCAGGGATGCTGTGGCGCTGAGCAGCCACCTGCAGCACTGCAGAGCCCCTCAGTGCCCTTCCCCGGGGATCGCTGAGCCCATAACTCACTCCTGGGCTGTTTTGGCTGCTCCCTGTGGGATCGTAACACAGATGATTTGAATGCTCATCCAGTCCATGCCATTATATAAATTATTATCTAATATTATGCCAGACAGAAATACAGCAGCATATAAGGAAAAGTGGATGCTTTGTACAAGAGGGTCATGATAGATAAAAATGGTAATGGGCACTGTAGTGCCATAATCAAAGTCTAATTGTCTCATTAATTAAGAACAATATTCGGTTATGTATTGGGTCCTGAAGTGATTATGACTCAAATGCCTACTAGAACTCATGGATTTATCCTCTGCCTTGCAGTCTACAGCCAGGCAAAGCATTTGGTGGAGGTCAAACAGTTCAACTGCTGCTCTAAAATGCAGTTGAACTTTGGGCATGAATAATGCCAGCCCCCGGGCAGGGACACCTCCACTTTCCCCAAATCCTCCTCCACTGCCAGAATCCTGCACTGGGGATGAGCAGAGGAGGCACCTCGGGGGTCCTGGAGCGCTGGATGCTCATTTATCCACCACGGGCTCTCAGGGCAAGCACCCCAAGGTCTCCTTCCCCCTCCCATTTTACACCAATCTCATCTTCACACGTTTCCTGCCAAATGTGAGCTGCTGGTAACAGTGGCTGGTCTGGGGTAATTAGATCAAGATTCGAGCAATTTGCTCTAGGGTCTGATCTCAGACCATCCTTCACACATGTCTGTGCTAGATCTGTCTTTAAATTATAATGTAATGAGCTTGGCAGCACTATTAATAATCCAGCAAATCATGGCAGAGTGTGGTTTGATTTCATTGCTGTAATGCGTGCAATTGAAGGCAAGGAGGTGATTGCCACAAGTTTCTGCCCTGTTTAATCATAAGAATCAAATAGGAGGATATATGAGCTTCTAAAATTAAAAATACTTGAGCTCCTTTACAGCAATAAAATGGATTTAACATTGGAAGTTTAATAATTTATTTTGAGGTGGCACAACTTTGTAGAATATCATTAGGGTCCTACCTCTGGGGGTTATTTTATTTAAACGCTGTAGTTTCTGGTTTTAATAAATGAGCATTTGCCTTCCTCCATGTAGGTGAGATGGGCTGGGGCCATCTGCCTCCGGGCAGGAGAAGGGGCTGGGTTGGCACCTTCTGTGTTTTGGCAGGGCTTCCTCTGCTGCACAGTGACAGGGGAGAGGAGGAACAAAGAGAATAAAAGCTCAGCTCCGTGGTTGTGGGGCTGTCCCGCACTCAGGGGCAGCTGGAGGCTGTGGGGTGAGTGCCCAGGGAAGGACCAGGCAGGATGGGACAGCTGTTAGTGAGGGAGGGCATGGGCCAGGCTGGGAAAGCCACCGGGACCTTCCCTGGTGCTCCTGAACGAGCCCTCTTACCAGTTGTGATGAGTGACTTGGGCAGGGTGAGAGGGAAATCTGATGGCAGTGAGAAGTGAGAGATGTTGGCAGTGTGGAGCATGGCACAGGGTTCCCAGGGATGGCATGGAATCCCCAGAGAGGGCACGGAATTGGCAGGAATGGCATGGGATTCTCAGGCTGGGCACGGGATTCCCAGGGAGGGCACCCTGACATGAGGGACTGGGATGGGGCTCTGGGCAAGGACCCTGCCCAGGGGCCCGAGGAGGCAGCAGCAGCAGGAGAGGGGTCAGGCAGCCCTGCCAGGCTCTGGGTGCCCTCTGTGCAAGGATGGGGGTGATCCCGGGGCTGTATGAGGATGGGGGTGATCCTGGGGCTGTGGAAGGCTGGAGGTGATCCCGGGGCTCTCTCGGCAATCAGGGCTGCAGCTGGACGAGGACAGGCTGAAGGAAGGCTGTTTGGCTCTGCAGAGGAGAAGGGCTGGAGGACAGGTGTGGGGCACAGAGCTGGGCATTGCTGAAGGCTCCCCACTGATCCCCCTCAGCCCCACCAAAACACAGAAGATGTCAATCCAGCCCCTTGTCTCACACGCTGTATTCTGCAGGCAGAGAGGAAACATAAATGACATTGATTCTTCTTTCCTTGCTTTACTTTCATTTAAAAATTAAAAAGGTGTGAAGTTTCATTGAATTTCAGCTTCCTGGAGCCGCTGAGCAGACAGCACTGTTTCACAATCTGTGTGTTTCAGTCTGTATCCACATTGTTGCTGCAGACCCAATCCTGCTTCCAAGTCCTTTTGGAGCATGCCCATTTCTCATTGCTTTTCTTCTAATAAAAGTGTCAGAAAAGAGAAATAGGACAGAAGCAGAAATGTTCTTGGTGCTATCCTCTGCGCAGAGCAAATGTAAATTGAAGAGCCAGTGTTTGGATGCAGTGGAAGGCAGGATGCTAGCTCGCTCCTGTTGGTGCTGAGCAGTGGTGCCTGGGCTGGGAATCCCGGCAGGAGGAGCTGCCCCAGGTCAGCCAGGCTGCTCTGAACCTGGAAGGGATGGTCACTGGGCAATCCCTGCTTCCAGAGATCCCCAGGGGCTCAGGAAGGGCACACCTGCCCTCCCAGCCTGCCTGTGGCATTCCAGGCTCTGCAATCGCCAACATCTTCCTGAGCAGTGGGAGCCACATAAACACCAGCGTAAGAGATCTTGTTGTTTCTCTCTTCTCACATACAGGGATAAATATAGATTCAGCGAGGGTGAGAGACAGTAAATTAAAATTCTGAAGAAAATGTTTCTTTGCAAGTTCTGCAGCTCATTGCAATGAGAAAGCAGCGAGGGTTTCCAGGACCAGAGGGAGGATACTGGGACAGACAGACCTGGGAGCAGCTCAGGAGCCTGGGCTAGTGGGGAAACAGAAGAGCTCCTCCCCCTGAGAGAGTTCTGGGCCAGAGCAGGTGACAGCCAGCAGTGACCCTCCCCTCTGAGGGCTGAGGGGCCTGGGCCACACCTGGGTCCAGCTGGCATCACTGCCAGCTCACAGCTCTGGGTGGGGATGGGTGACAGCCAGCAGTGACACACACACAGGGAGCTTTCAGCTCCATCCCCGCTCTGCTTTTATCTTACCTTTCATCAGCCAGCCAGTAAAAAGATAACTTGGTCTTTCACAGCTTGACCTGAATTGGCAAGACTGGCAGGAGTAAACATCTTCTGCTTCCCCCCGAACAATTTGATATGCAGCTCTGAGAGAGGCTAAAAAAAGAACCCTTTCATCTTTGTTTCCTGAAGTCATTTTTTTATCATATTCTAAATTCATAGATAAAACCCCAGGCAATTTTATTGGATTAAGAATGACCACAAACATCACAGAGTGTCTCCCCATGATATTAATATGCTCGTAATTGATATATTCGCTCTGCGCCTTCCTCCTGAGGTTGAGATCACTGTCGTTACCCTGGTGCAGTCAATCTCCTCAGATCTCCCTCCACACACATGGGCACAGGTGTGTGCTTATCTCCAGAGCCAAAATCCAGCAGAACAGTGAATTATTCTACCTACTCGGGGACAAATCTGCCCGCAGTGCTGCGTTCCCTGATTGCCTTCCTGGAAAAGCCAGAGGTGGCCCCAGCCCAGGTGAGCAGGAGGTGTGAGAGCCCCAGGCCAGGTGAGAGCCCCAGGCCAGGTGAGCAGGAGGTGTGAGAGCTCCAGGCTAGGTGAGCAGGAGGTGTGAGAGCCCCAGGCCAGGTGAGAGCCCCGGCCAGGTGAGCAGGAGGTGTGAGAGCCCCATTCCCTGGCTGCAGGCTCAGCAGGACCTGCACCCCAGCCCAGGCTGGCCCTGGCTGGTGCTGGAATAGCTCAGGGCTGGTCTCAGTGCTCACCCAGTGTTACCTCACCAGCTGCAGGAGGTGTCTGACTGCTCAGCACTGAGAAACCAACTGCTGCATTTCATTAAATGAGGAACCAACCCCAGACACGCTGTGTTTCTTGACTTGTTCTTACTCCCTTTGAGAAGTGCACTTTTCTGACAGTACCAGCCTCCTTGTCTACCTAAAATAGTCCCTTTATGGCCAGTGGTGCCCTGCCCAGCTAAAAGAGTCACGCCCAGTCCTCTCAAAATAAATAAATTTACTATCTGGGGCAAAAGTAAACCCTGGATAAAAGGGAAGGTATGATAAAAAGGAGGAAAGTGATTAAAAAAGCATGATAAAAATAATATTATTAAATCAGGATAAGAAGTTCTTAATTCAACTCTACCAGGCAGGAGGTGGATCTAATTTTCACTTTAAATAGACTCTGGCTCCGGGTTTTATTCTGCTATTTAAGAACAAGAATAATTACTAGGGGAGCCTGTAGTAAGCGTGACACTCCTGCTGGATGAAGATTCACCCCTGCAGCTGGCTCTGCACAGCCTGGATCCATGGGCCAAGGCCAGCTGTGTGATGTCCAACAAGGCCAAGTGCCGGGTCCTGCGCTTGTGTCACAACAGCCCTGTGGAATGCTCCAGGTTTGGGCAAGAGTGGCTGGAAGGCTGCCCAGCAGGAAAGGACGTAGGGGTGCTGGTCGACAGGAGCTAGCTGTATATCAGTCCAGGTGTGTGCAGGTGGGCAAGTGGCCCCCTCACCCAGCCACAGTGTGGTCACTGGACCACGGCTGTTGGTGTCCCTTGTGCCAGCACTGCTGGGGCGGCTCTGGGATCTGTGCTGGATCAGTTTTGGGTAAATTCTGGGTCAGTTCTGGATCAGTTCTGGGGTCAGTTCTGGGGTCAGTTCTGGGTCAGCTCTGGGTCAGCTCTGGATCAGTTCTGGGTCAGGTCTGGATCAGTTCTGGGTCAGTTCTGGGTCAGCTCTGGATCAGTTTGTGGTCAGTTCTGGGTCAGCTCTGGGTCAGTTCTGGGGGCAGTTCTGGGGCAGTTCTGGACCAGTTTTGGGTCAGTTCTGGGGCAGCTCTGGGTCAGTTCTGGATCAGTTCTGGGGCAGCTCTGGATCAGTTTGTGGTCAGTTCTGGATCAGCTCTGGATCAGTTTGTGGTCAGTTCTGGGGTCGGGTCTGAGCCCCTCAGGACAAGAAGGACCCTGAGGGGCTGCAGTGTGTCCAGGGCAGGGAAAGGGGCTGGGGAAGGGCTGGAGCCCCACTCTCAATCCAGAGTTCCTCAGGATGGACAGAAGCACCTTGGCTACAAGGAGACTTTGGGTCCTTGTTTGCCCTCCCCGAGCAGGGATGGATTTGGGGATTAATCACAGTGCCCTCCTCCCTTGTCAGCTGTGGAAACAAGGCCTGGGAGGAGGGAGGGAAGGGCTCCGTGCTGACCTTTGCTGGTAATTAATCACCAAGTGTGAGAATCTGTTTGCTCACAGCCTGGAACGGGGATTGCAAATGATCACCCAGAGACAGGCTCAGGGCTTGGGGGTTTTTTTCCTCCTTTTTTTGCTCGGTAACAATTTTCCTGCCCAGCTCTGGCAGCTGAAATTGCATTTGACTTGAGCTTCTTGGATCTTCACAGCATGGAAAACCAAAGAAAATTAAAGGACAGTGATTTTTGCATAATTTCATTCATACTAAGAATTTCCAATTAGGAAGGCATAAATTGATCCTCTTTGCTTTAATATCTTGGGCTTTTTTCCCCTGCACAGATAACAGCTGAGTTTTAATTCATTTTAATTCTATTACCATCCATAACACCATGCACTGTGATAAGTATCTCTCCTGTACACAAATGCCTTTGAGAACTACCCATCAAGTACTTATTTAACCTCATTGTCGAGGGAATAATGGCATTTCCTGGATGTGTTTATTTTGCCTCATTTATGGAGCAAATTAACTTTTTTACAGAGACTCACTGGTATTTTTTTCTCCACTGACATTGTTCCCAGCAAGGCTCCACTTTCTGGCTCGTGTTCCCTAAAGGTTCCCTACATCTCTGTTAGTGCAGCACTCAGTGTGTGTAACCAGACTTTTATTCTCAGCATTGTTATTAAATATGATTGCAATGTGACACAACTTTCACTGAGGTGGGTGGGATCGAGTTCTTACAGGAAACGCAGCATATTTAAATTATGATGTGGATGAAAATTTGGTCTTTCAGAAAAGAAAGGCCAAGTTGTTACACAGAAACATGTGCTGCATTGTATATGCTGCATAATACTAAAGAGAATAAAGGATCTTTTTATCGTTGTTATCCAACTCCTCACGAGGGCCTTTGCGGAGAAAATTATGTAAGTGAATCCAAAGTGCTCTAAAAACTCCTTCAGTGAGATGGATATTTTTTGCTGTGGGAATAAAACTGCTGCAGTCGATCATAATTACAGACTCTTGCTAGAAACAAAACCCAGCTTCTGAGGGAAGGCACATTGTGGCAGGGCTTGGAATCCTCTGGGCTGCAGGAGGGCAGCACCCACAGGTGAGCAGCTGGGATTGGCACCCCTCCTGTGCCCAAAGGTCCTGGGCAGTGTCCTGGGGGGTCCTGGCACTGCCAGCTGTGGCACTCACCAGCTGTGGCACTGCCAGCTGTGGCACTGACCAGCTGTGGGACTGACCAGCTGTGGCATTGACCAGCTGTGGCATTGACCAGCTGTGGCACTGACCAGCTGTGGGACTGCCAGCTGTGGCATTGACCAGCTGTGGCACTGACCAGCTGGGGGACTGAGCAGCTGT